>NW_028181135.1:0-59396 GCF_964211825.1 Aythya ferina
AGGGGGACTTTTCGAGTGGATTCATGGTATTTGGGGTTTTCTTCTTTTTGGGGGAGTGATCCTCTCCTTTCTTCGGGTGATTTTGATGTGTTTTGGGGTTTCCGTTGCGTTTCGTTGAATTCCTAATGTGTTTTATGGTGGTTTGGAGTGTGCTTTGGGATTAGGAGAACATCAGGTAGGTTTAGGGTGTCTTTGGGGTGGATCTATGGTTTTGGGGGATTTTCTTCTATTTTTTGGGGTGATCCTGTTCTTTTTTGGGGTGTATTTGAAGTGTTTTGGGGTCTCCGTTGGGTTTTGTTTGGTTCTCGTTGGTCATCATGGTGGAAAAGGGTAAATTGTGGGTTTTGGAGAACATCAGGTAGGTTTAGGGTGGTTTTGGGGTGGATCTATGGTTTTGGGGGATTTTCTTCCAGTTTTGGTGGTGATGCCGTTCTTGTTTGGGGTGTTTTTGACGTGTTTTGGTGTGTCCATTAGGTTTTGTTGGGTTCTTGTTTGTCATTATGTTAAATAGGAGTGGATTGTGGTTTTTGGAGAACATCAGGTAGGTTTAGGGTGTCTTTGGGGTGGATCTATGGTTTTGGGGGATTTTCTTCCAGTTTTGGTGGTGATGCCGTTCTTGTTTGGGGTCTTTTTGACGTTTTTTGGGGTCTCTGTTGGGTTCTGTTGGGTTCTCGTTGGTCATCGTGTTGGAAAAGGGTAAATTGTGGTTTTTGGAGAACATCAGGTAGGTTTAGGGTGGTTTTGGGGTGGATCTATTGTTTTGGGGGATTTTCTTCCAGTTTTGGGGGTGATGCCGTTCTTGTTTGGGGTGTTTTTGACGTTTTTTGGGGTCTCTGTTGGGTTTTGTTGGGTTCTCGTTGGTTATCATGGTGGAAAAGGGTAAATTGTGGGTTTTGGAGAACATCAGGTAGGTTTAGGGTGGTTTTGGGGTGGATCTATGGTTTTGGCGTATTTTCTTCCAGTTTTGGGGGTGATGCCGATATTTTTTGTGGTGTTTTTTACGTGTTTTGGGGTCTCCATTAGGTTTTGTTGGGTTCTTGTTTGTCATTATGTTAAATAGGAGTGGATTGTGGGTTTTGGAGAACATCAGGTAGTTTTAGGGTGGTTTTGGGGTGGATCTATGGTTTTGGGGGATTTTCTTCCAGTTTTGGTGGTGATGCCGTTCTTGTTTGGGGTGTTTTTGACGTTTTTTGGGTCTCTGTTGGGTTCTGTTGGGTTCTCGTTGGTCATCGTGTTGGAAAAGCGTAAATTGTGGTTTTTGGAGAACATCAGGTAGGTTTAGGGTGTCTTTGGGGTGGATCTATGGTTTTGGGGGTTTTCTTCCAGTTTTGGGGGTGATGCCATTCTTGTTTGGGGTATTTTTTAAGGTTTTTGTGGTCTCTGTTTGGTTTTGTTGGGTTCTCGTTGGTCATCGTGTTGGAAAAGTGTAAATTGTGGGTTTTGGAGAACTTCAGGTAGGTTTAGGGGGAGTTTTCGCGTGGATTCATGGTATTTGGGGTTTTCTTCTTTTTGGGGGAGTGATCCTCTCCTTTCTTCGGGTGATTTTGATGTGTTTTGGGGTTTCCGTTGCGTTTCGTTGAATTCCTAATGTGTTTTATGGTGGTTTGGAGTGTGCTTTGGGATTAGGAGAACATCAGGTAGGTTTAGGGTGTCTTTGGGGTGGATCTATGGTTTTGGGGGATTTTCTTCTATTTTTTGGCGTGATCCTGTTCTTTTTTGGGGTGTATTTGAAGTGTTTTGGGGTCTCCGTTGGGTTTTGTTTGGTTCTCGTTGGTCATCATGGTGGAAAAGGGTAAATTTGTGGGTTTTGGAGAACATCAGGTAGGTTTAGGGTGGTTTTGGGGTGGATCTATGGTTTTGGGGGATTTTCTTCCAGTTTTGGTGGTGATGCCGTTCTTGTTTGGGGTGTTTTTGACGTGTTTTGGTGTCTCCTTAGGTTTTGTTGGGTTCTTGTTTGTCATTATGTTAAATAGGAGTGGATTGTGGGTTTTGGAGAAGATCAGGTAGGTTTAGGGTGGTTTTGGGGTGGATCTATGGTTTTGGGGGATTTTCTTCTAGTTTTGGTGGTGATGCCGTTCTTGTTTGGGGTGTTTTTGACGTTTTTTGGGGTCTCTGTTGGGTTCTGTTGGGTTCTCGTTGGTCATCGTGTTGGAAAAGGGTAAATTGTGGGTTTTGGAGAACATCAGGTAGGTTTAGGGTGTCTTTGGGGTGGATCTATGGTTTTGGGGGATTTTCTTCCAGTTTTGGTGGTGATGCCGTTCTTGTTTGGGGTGTTTTTGACGTTTTTTGGGGTCTCCGTTGGGTTTTGTTGTGTTCTCGTTGGTTATCATGGTGGAAAAGGGTAAATTGTGGGTTTTGGAGAACATCAGGTAGGTTTAGGGTGTCTTTGGGGTGGATCTATGGTTTTGGGGGATTTTCTTCCAGTTTTGGTGGTGATGCCGATATTTTTTGTGGTGTTTTTTACGTGTTTTGGGGTCTCCATTAGGTTTTGTTGGGTTCTTGTTTGTCATTATGTTAAATAGGAGTGGATTGTGGGTTTTGGAGAACATCAGGTAGTTTTAGGGTGGTTTTGGGGTGGATCTATGGTTTTGGGGGATTTTCTTCCAGTTTTGGGGGTGATGCCGTTCTTGTTTGGGGTGTTTTTGACGTTTTTTGGGGTCTCTGTTGGGTTCTGTTGGGTTCTCGTTGGTCATCGTGTTGGAAAAGGGTAAATTGTGGTTTTTGGAGAAGATCAGGTAGGTTTAGGGTGTCTTTGGGGTGGATCTATGGTTTTGGGGGATTTTCTTCCAGTTTTGGTGGTGATGCCGTTCTTGTTTGGGGTGTTTTTGACGTGTTTTGGTGTCTCCATTAGGTTTTGTTGTGTTCTTGTTTGTCATTATGTTAAATAGGTGTGGATTGTGGGTTTTGGAGAACATCAGGTAGGTTTAGGGTGTCTTTGGGGTGGATCTATGGTTTTGGGGGATTTTCTTCCAGTTTTGGGGGTGATGCCGTTATAGTTTGGGGTGTTTTTGACGTGTTTTGGGGTCTCCGTTGGGTTTTGTTGGGTTCTCGTTGGTTATCATGGTGGAAAAGGGTAAATTGTGGGTTTTGGAGAACATCAGGTAGGTTTAGGGTGGTTTTGGGGTGGATCTATGATTTTGGCGTATTTTCTTCCAGTTTTGGGGGTGATGCCGATATTTTTTGTGGTGTTTTTTACGTGTTTTGGGGTCTCCATTAGGTTTTGTTGGGTTCTTGTTTGTCATTATGTTAAATAGGAGTGGATTGTGGGTTTTGGAGAACATCAGGTAGGTTTAGGGTGGTTTTGGGGTGGATCTATGGTTTTGGGGGATTTTCTTCCAGTTTTGGTGGTGATGCCGTTCTTGTTTGGGGTGTTTTTGATGTTTTTTGGGTCTCTGTTGGGTTCTGTTGGGTTCTCGTTGGTCATCGTGTTGGAAAAGGGTAAATTGTGGTTTTTGGAGAAGATCAGGTAGGTTTAGGGTGTCTTTGGGGTGGATCTATGGTTTTGGCGGATTTTCTTCCAGTTTTGGGGGTGATGCCATTCTTGTTTGGGGTATTTTTGACGTTTTTGGGGGTCTCCGTTGGGTTTTGTTGTGTTCTCGTTGGTTATCATGGTGGAAAAGTGTAAATTGTGGGTTTTGGAGAACATCAGGTAGGTTTAGGGTGTCTTTGGGGTGGATCTATGGTTTTGGGGGATTTTCTTCCAGTTTTGGTGGTGATGCCGATATTTTTTGTGGTGTTTTTTACGTGTTTTGGGGTCTCCATTAGGTTTTGTTGGGTTCTTGTTTGTCATTATGTTAAATAGGAGTGGATTGTGGGTTTTGGAGAACATCAGGTAGTTTTAGGGTGGTTTTGGGGTGGATCTATGGTTTTGGGGAATTTTCTTCTAGTTTTGGTGGTGATGCCGTTCTTGTTTGGGGTGTTTTTGACGTTTTTTGGGGTCTCTGTTGGGTTCTGTTGGGTTCTCGTTGGTCATCGTGTTGGAAAAGGGTAAATTGTGGTTTTTGGAGAATATCAGGTAGGTTTAGGGTGTCTTTGGGGTGGATCTATGGTTTTGGGGGATTTTCTTCCAGTTTTGGTGGTGATGCCGTTCTTGTTTGGGGTGTTTTTGACGTGTTTTGGTGTCTCCATTAGGTTTTGTTGTGTTCTTGTTGGTCATTATGTTAAATAGGTGTGGATTGTGGGTTTTGGAGAACATCAGGTAGGTTTAGGGTGTCTTTGGGGTGGATCTATGGTTTTGGGGGATTTTCTTCCAGTTTTGGTGGTGATGCCGTTCTTGTTTGGGGTGTTTTTTACGTGTTTTGGGGTCTCTGTTGGGTTTTGTTGGGTTCTCGTTGGTTATCATGGTGGAAAAGGATAAATTGTGGGTTTTGGAGAACATCAGGTAGGTTTAGGGTGGTTTTGGGGTGGATCTATGGTTTTGGGGGATTTTCTTCCAGTTTTGGTGGTGATGCCGATATTTTTTGTGGTGTTTTTTACGTGTTTTGGGGTCTCCATTAGGTTTTGTTGGGTTCTTGTTTGTCATTATGTTAAATAGGAGTGGATTGTGGGTTTTGGAGAACATCAGGTAGGTTTAGGGTGGTTTTGGGGTGGATCTATGGTTTTGGGGGATTTTCTTCCAGTTTTGGTGGTGATGCCGTTCTTGTTTGGGGTGTTTTTGACGTTTTTTGGGGTCTCTGTTGGGTTCTGTTGGGTTCTCGTTGGTCATCGTGTTGGAAAAGGGTAAATTGTGGTTTTTGGAGAAGATCAGGTAGGTTTAGGGTGTCTTTGGGGTGGATCTATGGTTTTGGGGGATTTTCTTCCAGTTTTGGTGGTGATGCCGTTCTTGTTTGGGGTGTTTTTGACGTGTTTTGGTGTCTCCATTAGGTTTTGTTGGGTTCTTGTTTGTCATTATGTTAAATAGGTGTGGATTGTGGGTTTTGGAGAACATCAGGTAGGTTTAGGGTGGTTTTGGGGTGGATCTATGGTTTTGGGGGATTTTCTTCCAGTTTTGGTGGTGATGCCGTTCTTGTTTGGGGTGTTTTTGACGTTTTTTGGGGTCTCTGTTGGGTTCTGTTGGGTTCTCGTTGGTCATCGTGTTGGAAAAGGGTAAATTGTGGTTTTTGGAGAAGATCAGGTAGGTTTAGGGTGTCTTTGGGGTGGATCTATGGTTTTGGGGGATTTTCTTCCAGTTTTGGTGGTGATGCCGTTCTTGTTTGGGGTGTTTTTGACGTGTTTTGGTGTCTCCATTAGGTTTTGTTGGGTTCTTGTTTGTCATTATGTTAAATAGGTGTGGATTGTGGGTTTTGGAGAACATCAGGTAGGTTTAGGGTGGTTTTGGGGTGGATCTATGGTTTTGGGGGATTTTCTTCCAGTTTTGGTGGTGATGCCGTTCTTGTTTGGGGTGTTTTTGACGTTTTTTGGGGTCTCTGTTGGGTTCTGTTGGGTTCTCGTTGGTCATCGTGTTGGAAAAGGGTAAATTGTGGTTTTTGGAGAAGATCAGGTAGGTTTAGGGTGGTTTTGGGGTGGATCTATGGTTTTGGGGGATTTTCTTCCAGTTTTGGGGGTGATGCCGTTCTTGTTTGGGGTGTTTTTGACGTGTTTTGGGGTCTCCATTAGGTTTTGTTGGGTTCTTGTTTGTCATTATGTTAAATAGGAGTGGATTGTGGGTTTTGGAGAACATCAGGTAGGTTTAGGGTGGTTTTGGGGTGGATCTATGGTTTTGGGGGATTTTCTTCCAATTTTGGTGGTGATGCCGTTCTTGTTTGGGGTGTTTTTGACGTTTTTTGGGGTCTCTGTTGGGTTCTGTTGGGTTCTCGTTGGTCATCGTGTTGGAAAAGGGTAAATTGTGGTTTTGGAGAACATCAGGTAGGTTTAGGGTGTCTTTGGGGTGGATCTATGGTTTTGGGGGATTTTCTTCCAGTTTTGGTGGTGATGCCGATATTTTTTGTGGTGTTTTTTTACGTGTTTTGGGGTCTCCATTAGGTTTTGTTGGGTTCTTGTTTGTCATTATGTTAAATAGGAGTGGATTGTGGTTTTTGGAGAACATCAGGTAGTTTTTGGGGTGGTTTTGGGGTGGATCTATGGTTTTGGGGGATTTTCTTCCAGTTTTGGGGGTGATGCCGTTCTTGTTTGGGGTGTTTTTGACGTTTTTTGGGGTCTCTGTTGGGTTCTGTTGGGTTCTCGTTGGTCATCGTGTTCGAAAAGGGTAAATTGTGGTTTTGGAGAACATCAGGTAGGTTTAGGGTGTCTTTGGGGTGGATCTATGGTTTTGGGGGATTTTCTTCCAATTTTGGTGGTGATGCCGTTCTTGTTTGGGGTGTTTTTGACGTTTTTTGGGGTCTCCGTTGGGTTTTGTTGGGTTCTCGTTGGTTATCATGGTGGAAAAGGGTAAATTGTGGGTTTTGGAGAACATCAGGTAGGTTAGGGTGGTTTTGGGGTGGATCTATGGTTTTGGCGTATTTTCTTCCAGTTTTGGTGGTGATGCCGATATTTTTTGTGGTGTTTCTTACGTGTTTTGAGGTCTCCATTAGGTTTTGTTGAGTTCTTGTTTGTCATTATGTTAAATAGGAGTGGATTGTGGGTTTTGGAGAACATCAGGTAGTTTTAGGGTGGTTTTGGGGTGGATCTATGGTTTTGGGGGATTTTCTTCCAGTTTTGGTGGTGATGCCGTTCTTGTTTGGGGTGTTTTTGACGTTTTTTGGGGTCTCTGTTGGGTTCTGTTGGGTTCTCGTTGGTCATCGTGTTGGAAAAGGGTTAATTGTGGTTTTTGGAGAACATCAGGTAGGTTTAGGGTGTCTTTGGGGTGGATCTATGGTTTTGGGGGATTTTCTTCCAGTTTTGGTGGTGATGCCGTTCTTGTTTGGGGTGTTTTTGACGTGTTTTGGTGTCTCCATTAGGTTTTGTTGGGTTCTTGTTTGTCATTATGTTAAATAGGTGTGGATTGTGGGTTTTGGAGAACATCAGGTAGGTTTAGGGTGGTTTTGGGGTGGATCTATGGTTTTGGGGGATTTTCTTCCAGTTTTGGGGGTGATGCCGTTCTTGTTTGGGGTGTTTTTGACGTTTTTTGGGGTCTCTGTTGGGTTCTGTTGGGTTCTCGTTGGTCATCGTGTTGGAAAAGGGTAAATTGTGGTTTTTGGAGAAGATCAGGTAGGTTTAGGGTGGTTTTGGGGTGGATCTATGGTTTTGGGGGATTTTCTTCCAGTTTTGGTGGTGATGCCGTTCTTGTTTGGGGTGTTTTTGACGTTTTTTGGGGTCTCCGTTGGGTTTTGTTGGGTTCTCGTTGGTTATCATGGTGGAAAAGGGTAAATTGTGGGTTTTGGAGAACATCAGGTAGGTTTAGGGTGGTTTTGGGGTGGATCTATGGTTTTGGGGGATTTTCTTCCAGTTTTGGGGGTGATGCCGATATTTTTTGTGGTGTTTTTTACGTGTTTTGGGGTCTCCATTAGGTTTTGTTGGGTTCTTGTTTGTCATTATGTTAAATAGGAGTGGATTGTGGGTTTTGGAGAACATCAGGTAGTTTTAGGGTGTTTTTGGGGTGGATCTATGGTTTTGGGGGATTTTCTTCCAGTTTTGGTGGTGATGCCGTTCTTGTTTGGGGTGTTTTTGACGTTTTTTGGGGTCTCTGTTGGGTTCTGTTGGGTTCTCGTTGGTCATCGTGTTGGAAAAGCGTAAATTGTGGTTTTTGGAGAACATCAGGTAGGTTTAGGGTGTCTTTGGGGTGGATCTATGGTTTTGGGGGTTTTCTTCCAGTTTTGGGGGTGATGCCATTCTTGTTTGGGGTATTTTTTAAGGTTTTTGTGGTCTCTGTTTGGTTTTGTTGGGTTCTCGTTGGTCATCGTGTTGTAAAAGTGTAAATTGTGGGTTTTGTAGAACTTCAGGTAGGTTTAGGGGGACTTTTCGAGTGGATTCATGGTATTTGGGGTTTTCTTCTTTTTGGGGGAGTGATCCTCTCCTTTCTTCGGGTGATTTTGATGTGTTTTGGGGTTTCCGTTGCGTTTCGTTGAATTCCTAATGTGTTTTATGGTGGTTTGGAGTGTGCTTTGGGATTAGGAGAACATCAGGTAGGTTTAGGGTGTCTTTGGGGTGGATCTATGGTTTTGGGGGATTTTCTTCTATTTTTTGGGGTGATCCTGTTCTTTTTTGGGGTGTATTTGAAGTGTTTTGGGGTCTCCGTTGGGTTTTGTTTGGTTCTCGTTGGTCATCATGGTGGAAAAGGGTAAATTGTGGGTTTTGGAGAACATCAGGTAGGTTTAGGGTGGTTTTGGGGTGGATCTATGGTTTTGGGGGATTTTCTTCCAGTTTTGGTGGTGATGCCGTTCTTGTTTGGGGTGTTTTTGACGTGTTTTGGTGTGTCCATTAGGTTTTGTTGGGTTCTTGTTTGTCATTATGTTAAATAGGAGTGGATTGTGGTTTTTGGAGAACATCAGGTAGTTTTAGGGTGTCTTTGGGGTGGATCTATGGTTTTGGGGGATTTTCTTCCAGTTTTGGTGGTGATGCCGTTCTTGTTTGGGGTGTTTTTGACGTTTTTTGGGGTCTCTGTTGGGTTCTGTTGGGTTCTCGTTGGTCATCGTGTTGGAAAAGGGTAAATTGTGGTTTTTGGAGAACATCAGGTAGGTTTAGGGTGTCTTTGGGGTGGATCTATGGTTTTGGAGGATTTTCTTCCAGTTTTGGTGGTGATGCCGTTCTTGTTTGGGGTGTTTTTGACGTGTTTTGGTGTCTCCATTAGGTTTTGTTGGGTTCTTGTTTGTCATTATGTTAAATAGGTGTGGATTGTGGGTTTTGGAGAACATCAGGTAGGTTTAGGGTGGTTTTGGGGTGGATCTATGGTTTTGGGGGATTTTCTTCCAGTTTTGGTGGTGATGCCGTTCTTGTTTGGGGTGTTTTTGACGTTTTTTGGGGTCTCTGTTAGGTTCTGTTGGGTTCTCGTTGGTCATCGTGTTGGAAAAGGGTAAATTGTGGTTTTTGGAGAAGATCAGGTAGGTTTAGGGTGTCTTTGGGGTGGATCTATGGTTTTGGGGGATTTTCTTCCAGTTTTGGGGGTGATGCCGTTCTTGTTTGGTGTGTTTTTGACGTTTTTTGGGGTCTCTGTTGGGTTCTGTTGGGTTCTCGTTGGTCATCGTGTTGTAAAAGGGTAAATTGTGGTTTTTGGAGAAGATCAGGTAGGTTTAGGGTGGTTTTGGGGTGGATCTATGGTTTTGGGGGATTTTCTTCCAGTTTTGGGGGTGATGCCGTTCTTGTTTGGGGTGTTTTTGACGTTTTTTGGGGTCTCCGTTGGGTTTTGTTGGGTTCTCGTTGGTTATGGTGGAAAAGGGTAAATTGTGAGTTTTGGAGAAAATCAGGTAGGTTTAGGGTGTCTTTGGGGTGGATCTATGGTTTTGGGGGATTTTCTTCCAGTTTTGGTGGTGATGCCGTTCTTGTTTGGGGTGTTTTTGACGTGTTTTGGTGTGTCCATTAGGTTTTGTTGGGTTCTTGTTTGTCATTATGTTAAATAGGAGTGGATTGTGGGTTTTGGAGAACATCAGGTAGGTTTAGGGTGTCTTTGGGGTGGATCTATGGTTTTGGGGGATTTTCTTCCAGTTTTGGTGGTGATGCCGTTCTTGTTTGGGGTGTTTTTGACGTTTTTTGGGGTCTCCGTTGGGTTCTGTTGGGTTCTCGTTGGTCATCGTGTTGTAAAAGTGTAAATTGTGGTTTTTGGAGAACATCAGGTAGGTTTAGGGTTTCTTTGGGGTGGATCTATGGTATTTGGTATTTTCTTCTATTTTTTGGCGTGATCCTGTTCTTTTTTGGGGTGTATTTGAAGTGTTTTGGGGTCTCCGTTGGGTTTTGTTTGGTTCTCGTTGGTCATCATGGTGGAAAAGGGTAAATTGTGGGTTTTGGAGAACATCAGGTGGGTTTAGGGTGTTTTTGGGGTGGATCTATGGTTTTGGGGGATTTTCTTCCAGTTTTGGTGGTGATGCCGTTCTTGTTTGCGGTGTTTTTGACGTTTTTTGGGGTCTCTGTTGGGTTCTGTTGGGTTCTCGTTGGTCATCGTGTTGGAAAAGGGTAAATTGTGGTTTTTGGAGAACATCAGGTAGGTTTAGGGTGTCTTTGGGGTAAATCTATGATTTTGGGGGATTTTTCTTCCAGTTTTGGTGGTGATGCCGTTCTTGTTTGGGGTGTTTTTGACGTTTTTTGGGGTCTCTGTTGGGTTTTGTTGGGTTCTCGTTGGTTATCATGGTGGAAAAGGGTAAATTGTGGGTTTTGGAGAACATCAGGTAGGTTTAGGGTGGTTTTGGGGTGGATCTATGGTTTTGGCGTATTTTCTTCCAGTTTTGGGGGTGATGCCGATATTTTTTTGTGGTTTTTTTGACGTGTTTTGGTGTCTCCATTAGGTTTTGTTGGGTTCTTGTTTGTCATTATGTTAAATAGGAGTGGATTGTGGGTTTTGGAGAACATCAGGTAGTTTTAGGGATGTTTTGGGGTGGATCTATTGTTTCGGGGGATTTTCTTCCAGTTTTGGTGGTGATGCCGTTCTTGTTTGGGGTGTTTTTGACGTTTTTTGGGGTCTCTGTTGGGTTCTGTTGGGTTCGCGTTGGTCATCGTGTTGGAAAAGGGTAAATTGTGGTTTTTGGAGAACATCAGGTAGGTTTAGGGTGTCTTTGGGGTGGATCTATGGTTTTGGGGGATTTTCTTCCAGTTTTGGTGGTGATGCCGTTCTTGTTTGGGGTGTTTTTGACGTGTTTTGGTGTCTCCATTAGGTTTTGTTGGGTTCTTGTTTGTCATTATGTTAAATAGGTGTGGATTGTGGGTTTTGGAGAACATCAGGTAGGTTTAGGGTGGTTTTGGGGTGGATCTATGGTTTTGGGGGATTTTCTTCCAGTTTTGGGGGTGATGCCGTTCTTGTTTGGGGTGTTTTTGACGTTTTTTGGGGTCTCTGTTGGGTTCTGTTGGGTTCTCGTTGGTTATCATGGTGGAAAAGGGTAAATTGTGGGTTTTGGAGAACATCAGGTAGGTTTAGGGTGGTTTTGGGGTGGATCTATGGTTTTGGCGTATTTTCTTCCAGTTTTGGGGGTGATGCCGATATTTTTGGGGTGTTTTTTACGTGTTTTGGGGTCTCCATTAGGTTTTGTTGGGTTCTTGTTTGTCATTATGTTAAATAGGAGTGGATTGTGGTTTTTGGAGAACATCAGGTAGGTTTAGGGTGGTTTTGGGGTGGATCTATGGTTTTGGGGGATTTTCTTCCAGTTTTGGTGGTGATGCCGTTCTTGTTTGGGGTGTTTTTGACGTTTTTGGGGTCTCTGTTGGGTTCTGTTGGGTTCTCGTTGGTCATCGTGTTGGAAAAGGGTAAATTGTGGTTTTTGGAGAAGATCAGGTAGGTTTAGGGTGTCTTTGGGGTGGATCTATGGTTTTGGGGGATTTTCTTCCAGTTTTGGTGGTGATGCCGTTCTTGTTTGGGGTGTTTTTGACGTTTTTTGGGGTCTCTGTTGGGTTCTGTTGGGTTCTCGTTGGTCATCGTGTTGGAAAAGTGTAAATTGTGGTTTTTGGAGAACATCAGGTAGGTTTAGGGTGTCTTTGGGGTGGATCTATGGTTTTGGGGGTTGTCTTCCAGTTTTGGGGGTGATGCCATTCTTGTTTGTGGTATTTTTTAAGGTTTTTGTGGTCTCTGTTTGGTTTTGTTGGGTTCTCGTTGGTCATCGTGTTGTAAAAGTGTAAATTGTGGGTTTTGGAGAACTTCAGGTAGGTTTAGGGGGAGTTTTCGCGTGGATTCATGGTATTTGGGGTTTTCTTCTTTTTGGGGGAGTGATCCTCTCCTTTCTTCGGGTGATTTTGATGTGTTTTGGGGTTTCCGTTGCGTTTCGTTGAATTCCTAATGTGTTTTATGGTGGTTTGGAGTGTGCTTTGGGATTAGGAGAACATCAGGTAGGTTTAGGGTGTCTTTGGGGTGGATCTATGGTTTTGGGGGATTTTCTTCTATTTTTTGGCGTGATCCTGTTCTTTTTTGGGATGTATTTGAAGTGTTTTGGGGTCTCCGTTGGGTTTTGTTGGGTTCTCGTTGGTCATCATGGTGGAAAAGGGTAAATTGTGGGTTTTGGAGAACATCAGGTAGGTTTAGGGTTGTTTTGGGGTGGATCTATGGTTTTGGCGTATTTTCTTCCAGTTTTGGTGGTGATGCCGTTCTTGTTTGGGGTGTTTTTGACGTGTTTTGGGGTCTCCATTAGGTTTTGTTGGGTTCTTGTTTGTCATTATGTTAAATAGGTGTGGATTGTGGGTTTTGGAGAACATCAGGTAGGTTTAGGGTGGTTTTGGGGTGGATCTATGGTTTTGGGGGATTTTCTTCCAGTTTTGGTGGTGATGCCGTTCTTGTTTGGGGTGTTTTTGACGTTTTTTGGGGTCTCTGTTGGGTTTTGTTGGGTTCTCGTTGGTTATCATGGTGGAAAAGGGTAAATTGTGGTTTTTGGAGAACATCAGGTAGGTTTAGGGTGGTTTTGGGGTGGATCTATGGTTTTGGCGTATTTTCTTCCAGTTTTGGGGGTGATGCCGATATTTTTTGTGGTGTTTTTGACGTGTTTTGGTGTCTCCATTAGGTTTTGTTGGGTTCTTGTTTGTCATTATGTTAAATAGGAGTGGATTGTGGGTTTTGGAGAACATCAGGTAGTTTTAGGGATGTTTTGGGGTGGATCTATTGTTTCGGGGGATTTTCTTCCAGTTTTGGTGGTGATGCCGTTCTTGTTTGGGGTGTTTTTGACGTTTTTTGGGGTCTCTGTTGGGTTCTGTTGGGTTCTCGTTGGTCATCGTGTTGGAAAAGGGTAAATTGTGGTTTTTGGAGAACATCAGGTAGGTTTAGGGTGTCTTTGGGGTGGATCTATGGTTTTGGGGGATTTTCTTCCAGTTTTGGTGGTGATGCCGTTCTTGTTTGGGGTGTTTTTGACGTGTTTGGTGTCTCCATTAGGTTTTGTTGGGTTCTTGTTTGTCATTATGTTAAATAGGTGTGGATTGTGGGTTTTGGAGAACATCAGGTAGGTTTAGGGTGGTTTTGGGGTGGATCTATGGTTTTGGGGGATTTTCTTCCAGTTTTGGGGGTGATGCCGTTCTTGTTTGGGGTGTTTTTGACGTTTTTTGGGGTCTCTGTTGGGTTCTGTTGGGTTCTCGTTGGTTATCATGGTGGAAAAGGGTAAATTGTGGGTTTTGGAGAACATCAGGTAGGTTTAGGGTGGTTTTGGGGTGGATCTATGGTTTTGGCGTATTTTCTTCCAGTTTTGGGGGTGATGCCGATATTTTTGGGGTGTTTTTTACGTGTTTTGGGGTCTCCATTAGGTTTTGTTGGGTTCTTGTTTGTCATTATGTTAAATAGGAGTGGATTGTGGTTTTTGGAGAACATCAGGTAGGTTTAGGGTGGTTTTGGGGTGGATCTATGGTTTTGGGGGATTTTCTTCCAGTTTTGGTGGTGATGCCGTTCTTGTTTGGGGTGTTTTTGACGTTTTTTGGGATCTCTGTTGGGTTCTGTTGGGTTCTCGTTGGTCATCGTGTTGGAAAAGGGTAAATTGTGGTTTTTGGAGAAGATCAGGTAGGTTTAGGGTGTCTTTGGGGTGGATCTATGGTTTTGGGGGATTTTCTTCCAGTTTTGGTGGTGATGCCGTTCTTGTTTGGGGTGTTTTTGACGTTTTTTGGGGTCTCTGTTGGGTTCTGTTGGGTTCTCGTTGGTCATCGTGTTGGAAAAGGGTAAATTGTGGTTTTTGGAGAACATCAGGTAGGTTTAGGGTGTCTTTGGGGTGGATCTATGGTTTTGGGGGATTTTCTTCCAGTTTTGGGGGTGATGCCGTTCTTGTTTGGGGTGTTTTTTACGTGTTTTGGTGTCTCCATTAGGTTTTGTTGGGTTCTTGTTTGTCATTATGTTAAATAGGTGTGGATTGTGGGTTTTGGAGAACATCAGGTAGGTTTAGGGTGGTTTTGGGGTGGATCTATGGTTTTGGGGGATTTTCTTCCAGTTTTGGTGGTGATGCCGTTCTTGTTTGGGGTGTTTTTGACGTTTTTTGGGGTCTCTGTTGGGTTCTGTTGGGTTCTCGTTGGTCATCGTGTTGGAAAAGGGTAAATTGTGGTTTTGGAGAACATCAGGTAGGTTTAGGGTGGTTTTGGGGTGGATCTATGGTTTTGGGGGATTTTCTTCCAGTTTTGGTGGTGATGCCGTTCTTGTTTGGGGTGTTTTTGACGTTTTTTGGGGTCTCTGTTGGGTTCTGTTGGGTTCTCGTTGGTTATCATGGTGGAAAAATGTGAATTGTGGGTTTTGGAGAACATCAGGTAGGTTTAGGGTGGTTTTGGGGTGGATCTATGGTTTTGGCGTATTTTCTTCCAGTTTTGGTGGTGATGCCGATATTTTTTGGGGTGTTTTTTACGTGTTTTGGGGTCTCCATTAGGTTTTGTTGGGTTCTTGTTTGTCATTATGTTAAATAGGAGTGGATTGTGGGTTTTGGAGAACATCAGGTAGTTTTAGGGTGGTTTTGGGGTGGATCTATGGTTTTGGGGGATTTTCTTCCAGTTTTGGTGGTGATGCCGTTCTTGTTTGGGGTGTTTTTGACGTTTTTTGGGGTCTCTGTTGGGTTCTGTTGGGTTCTCGTTGGTCATCGTGTTGGAAAAGGGTAAATTGTGGTTTTGGAGAACATCAGGTAGGTTTAGGGTGTCTTTGGGGTGGATCTATGGTTTTGGGGGGATTTTCTTCCAGTTTTGGTGGTGATGCCGTTCTTGTTTGGGGTGTTTTTGACGTTTTTTGGGGTCTCTGTTGGGTTCTGTTGGGTTCTCGTTGGTTATCATGGTGGAAAAATGTAAATTGTGGGTTTTGGAGAACATCAGGTAGGTTTAGGGTGGTTTTGGGGTGGATCTATGGTTTTGGCGTATTTTCTTCCAGTTTTGGTGGTGATGCCGATATTTTTTGGGGTGTTTTTTACGTGTTTTGGGGTCTCCATTAGGTTTTGTTGGGTTCTTGTTTGTCATTATGTTAAATAGGAGTGGATTGTGGGTTTTGGAGAACATCAGGTAGTTTTAGGGTGGTTTTGGGGTGGATCTATGGTTTTGGGGGATTTTCTTCCAGTTTTGGTGGTGATGCCGTTCTTGTTTGGGGTGTTTTTGACGTGTTTTGGGGTCTCTGTTGGGTTCTGTTGGGTTCTCGTTGGTCATCGTGTTGGAAAAGGGTAAATTGTGGTTTTTGGAGAAGATCAGGTAGGTTTAGGGTGTCTTTGGGGTGGATCTATGGTTTTGGGGGATTTTCTTCCAGTTTTGGTGGTGATGCCGTTCTTGTTTGGGGTGTTTTTGACGTTTTTTGGGGTCTCTGTTGGGTTCTGTTGGGTTCTCGTTGGTCATCGTGTTGGAAAAGGGTAAATTGTGGTTTTTGGAGAACATCAGGTAGATTTAGGGTGGTTTTGGGGTGGATCTATGGTTTTGGGGGATTTTCTTCCAGTTTTGGGGGTGATGCCGTTCTTGTTTGGGGTGTTTTTGACGTTTTTTGGGGTCTCCGTTGGGTTTTGTTGGGTTCTCGTTGGTTATCATGGTGGATAAGGGTAAATTGTGGGTTTTGGAGAACATCAGGTAGGTTTAGGGTGGTTTTGGGGTGGATCTATGGTTTTGGCGTATTTTCTTCCAGTTTTGGTGGTGATGCCGATATTTTTTGTGGTGTTTTTTACGTGTTTTGGGGTCTCCATTAGGTTTTGTTGGGTTCTTGTTTGTCATTATGTTAAATAGGAGTGGATTGTGGGTTTTGGAGAACATCAGGTAGGTTTAGGGTGTCTTTGGGGTGGATCTATGGTTTTGGGGGATTTTCTTCCAGTTTGGGGGGTGATGCCGTTCTTGTTTGGGGTGTTTTTGACGTTTTTTGGGGTCTCTGTTGGGTTCTGTTGGGTTCTCGTTGGTCATCGTGTTGGAAAAGGGTAAATTGTGGTTTTTGGAGAACATCAGGTAGGTTTAGGGTGTCTTTGGGGTGGATCTATGGTTTTGGGGGTTTTCTTCCAGTTTTGGGGGTGATGCCATTCTTGTTTGGGGTATTTTTTAAGGTTTTTGTGGTCTCTGTTTGGTTTTGTTGGGTTCTCGTTGGTCATCGTGTTGTAAAAGTGTAAATTGTGGGTTTTGGAGAACTTCAGGTAGGTTTAGGGGGAGTTTTCACGTGGATTCATGGTATTTGGGGTTTTCTTCTTTTTGGGGGAGTGATCCTCTCCTTTCTTCGGGTGATTTTGATGTGTTTTGGGTTTCCGTTGCGTTTCGTTGAATTCCTAATGTGTTTTATGGTGGTTTGGAGTGTGCTTTGGGGATTAGGAGAACATCAGGTAAGTTTAGGGTGTCTTTGGGGTGGATCTATGGTTTTGGGGGATTTTCTTCTATTTTTTGCGTGATCCTGTTCTTTTTTGGGGTGTATTTGAAGTGTTTTGGGGTCTCCGTTGGGTTTTGTTGGGTTCTCGTTGGTCATCATGGTGGAAAAGGGTAAATTGTGGGTTTTGGAGAACATCAGGTAGGTTTAGGGTGGTTTTGGTGTGGATCTATGGTTTTGGGGGATTTTCTTCCAGTTTTGGTGGTGATGCCGTTCTTGTTTGGGGTGTTTTTGACATGTTTTGGGGTCTCCATTAGGTTTTGTTGGGTTCTTGTTTGTCATTATGTTAAATAGGAGTGGATTGTGGGTTTTGGAGAACATCAGGTAGGTTTAGGGTGGTTTTGGGGTGGATCTATGGTTTTGGGGGATTTTCTTCCAGTTTTGGTGGTGATGCCGTTCTTGTTTGGGGTGTTTTTGACGTTTTTTGGGGTCTCTGTTGGGTTCTGTTGGGTTCTCGTTGGTTATCATGGTGGAAAAGGGTAAATTGTGGGTTTTGGAGAACATCAGGTAGGTTTAGGGTGGTTTTGGGGTGGATCTATGGTTTTGGCGTATTTTCTTCCAGTTTTGGGGTGATGCCGATATTTTTTGGGGTGTTTTTTACGTGTTTTGGGGTCTCCATTAGGTTTTGTTGGGTTCTTGTTTGTCATTATGTTAAATAGGAGTGGATTGTGGGTTTTGGAGAACATCAGGTAGTTTTTAGGGATGTTTTGGGGTGGATCTATGGTTTTGGGGGATTTTCTTCCAGTTTTGGTGGTGATGCCGTTCTTGTTTGGGGTGTTTTTGACGTTTTTTGGGGTCTCTGTTGGGTTCTGTTGGGTTCTCGTTGGTCATCGTGTTGGAAAAGGGTAAATTGTGGTTTTTGGAGAACATCAGGTAGGTTTAGGGTGTCTTTGGGGTGGATCTATGGTTTTGGGGGATTTTCTTCCAGTTTTGGTGGTGATGCCGTTCTTGTTTGGGGTGTTTTGACGTGTTTTGGTGTCTCCATTAGGTTTTGTTGGGTTCTTGTTTGTCATTATGTTAAATAGGTGTGGATTGTGGGTTTTGGAGAACATCAGGTAGGTTTAGGGTGGTTTTGGGGTGGATCTATGGTTTTGGGGGATTTTCTTCCAGTTTTGGTGGTGATGCCGTTCTTGTTTGGGGTGTTTTTGACGTTTTTTGGGGTCTCTGTTGGGTTCTGTTGGGTTTCTCGTTGGTTATCATGGTGGAAAAGGGTAAATTGTGGGTTTTGGAGAACATCAGGTAGGTTTAGGGTGGTTTTGGGGTGGATCTATGGTTTTGGCGTATTTTCTTCCAGTTTTGGGGGTGATGCCGATATTTTTTGGTGTGTTTTTGACGTGTTTTGGTGTCTCCATTAGGTTTTGTTGGGTTCTTGTTTGTCATTATGTTAAATAGGAGTGGATTGTGGTTTTTGGAGAACATCAGGTAGGTTTAGGGTGGTTTTGGGGTGGATCTATGGTTTTGGGGGATTTTCTTCCAGTTTTGGTGGAGATGCCGTTCTTCGTTGGGGTGTTTTTGACGTTTTTTGTGGTCTCTGTTGGGTTCTGTTGGGTTCTCGATGGTCATCGTGTTGGAAAAGGGTAAATTGTGGTTTTTGGAGAAGATCAGGTAGGTTTAGGGTGGTTTTGGGGTGGATCTATGGTTTTGGGGGATTTTCTTCCAGTTTTTGGTGGTGATGCCGTTCTTGTTTGTGGTGTTTTTGACGTTTTTTGGGGTCTCTGTTGGGTTCTGTTGGGTTCTCGTTGGTCATCGTGTTGGAAAAGGGTAAATTGTGGTTTTTGGAGAACATCAGGTAGGTTTAGGGTGGTTTTGGGGTGGATCTATGGTTTTGGCGGATTTTCTTCCAGTTTTGGGTGTGATGCCGTTCTTGTTTGGGGTGTTTTGACGTTTTTTGGGGTCTCCGTTGGGTTTTGTTGGGTTCTCGTTGGTTATCATGGTGGAAAAGGGTAAATTGTGGGTTTTGGAGAACATCAGGTAGGTTTAGGGTGGTTTTGGGGTGGATCTATGGTTTTGGTGTATTTTCTTCCAGTTTTGGGGGTGATGCCGATATTTTTTGTGGTGTTTTTTACGTGTTTTGGGGTCTCCATTAGGTTTTGTTGGGTTCTTGTTTGTCATTATGTTAAATAGGAGTGGATTGTGGGTTTTGGAGAACATCAGGTAGGTTTAGGGTGGTTTTGGGGTGGATCTATGGTTTGGGGGGATTTTCTTCCAGTTTTGGTGGTGATGCCGTTCTTGTTTGGGGTGTTTTTGACGTTTTTTGGGGTCTCTGTTGGGTTCTGTTGGGTTCTCGTTGGTCATCGTGTTGGAAAAGGGTAAATTGTGGTTTTTGGAGAAGATCAGGTAGGTTTAGGGTGTCTTTGGGGTGGATCTATGGTTTTGGGCGTTTTCTTCCAGTTTTGGGGTTGATGCCATTCTTGTTTGGGGTATTTTTTAAGGTTTTTGTGGTCTCTGTTTGGTTTTGTTGGGTTCTCGTTGGTCATCGTGTTGTAAAAGTGTAAATTGTGGGTTTTGGAGAACTTCAGGTAGGTTTAGGGGGAGTTTTCGCTTGGATTCATGGTATTTGGGGTTTTCTTCTTTTTGGGGGAGTGATCCTCTCCTTTCTTCGGGTGATTTTGATATGTTTTGGGGTTTCCGTTGCGTTTCGTTGAATTCCTAATGTGTTTTATGGTGGTTTGGAGTGTGCTTTGGGATTAGGAGAACATCAGGTAGGTTTAGGGTGTCTTTGGGGTGGATCTATGGTTTTGGGAGATTTTCTTCTATTTTTTGGCGTGATCCTGTTCTTTTTTGGGGTGTATTTGAAGTGTTTTGGGGTCTCCGTTGGGTTTTGTTTGGTTCTCGTTGGTCATCATGGTGGAAAAGGGTAAATTGTGGGTTTTGGAGAACATCAGGTAGGTTTAGGGTGGTTTTGGGGTGGATCTATGGTTTTGGGGGATTTTCTTCCAGTTTTGGTGGTGATGCCGTTCTTGTTTGGGGTGTTTTTGACGTGTTTTGGGGTCTCCATTAGGTTTTGTTGGGTTCTTGTTTGTCATTATGTTAAATAGGAGTGGATTGTGGGTTTTGGAGAACATCAGGTAGGTTTAGGGTGGTTTTGGGGTGGATCTATGGTTTTGGGGGATTTTCTTCCAGTTTTGGGGGTGATGCCGTTCTTGTTTGGGGTGTTTTTGACGTTTTTTGGGGTCTCTGTTGGGTTCTGTTGGGTTCTCGTTGGTCATCGTGTTGGAAAAGGGTAAATTGTGGTTTTTGGAGAACATCAGGTAGGTTTAGGGTGTCTTTGGGGTGGATCTATGGTTTTGGGGGATTTTCTTCCAGTTTTGGTGGTGATGCCGTTCTTGTTTGGGGTGTTTTTGACGTGTTTTGGTGTCTCCATTAGGTTTTGTTGGGTTCTTGTTTGTCATTATGTTAAATAGGTGTGGATTGTGGGTTTTGGAGAACATCAGGTAGGTTTAGGGTGGTTTTGGGGTGGATCTATGGTTTTGGGGGATTTTCTTCCAGTTTTGGTGGTGATGCCGTTCTTGTTTGGGGTGTTTTTGACGTTTTTTGGGGTCTCTGTTGGGTTCTGTTGGGTTCTCGTTGGTCATCGTGTTGGAAAAGGGTAAATTGTGGTTTTGGAGAACATCAGGTAGGTTTAGGGTGTCTTTGGGGTGGATCTATGGTTTTGGCGTATTTTCTTCCAGTTTTGGGGGTGATGCCGTTCTTGTTTGGGGTGTTTTTGACGTTTTTTGGGGTCTCTGTTGGGTTCTGTTGGGTTCTCGTTGGTTATCATGGTGGAAAAGGGTAAATTGTGGGTTTTGGAGAAGATCAGGTAGGTTTAGGGTGGTTTTGGGGTGGATCTATGGTTTTGGGGGATTTTCTTCCAGTTTTGGGGGTGATGCCGTTCTTGTTTGGGGTGTTTTTGACGTTTTTTGGTGTCTCTGTTGGGTTCTGTTGGGTTCTCGTTGGTCATCGTGTTGGAAAAGGGTAAATTGTGGTTTTTGGAGAACATCAGGTAGGTTTAGGGTGTCTTTGGGGTGGATCTATGGTTTTGGGGGTTTTCTTCCAGTTTTGGGGGTGATGCCATTCTTGTTTGTGGTATTTTTTAAGGTTTTTGTGGTCTCTGTTTGCTTTTGTTGGGTTCTCGTTGGTCATCGTGTTGTAAAAGTGTAAATTGTGGGTTTTGGAGAACTTCAGGTAGGTTTAGGGGGAGTTTTCACGTGGATTCATGGTATTTGGGGTTTTCTTCTTTTTGGGGGAGTGATCCTCTCCTTTCTTCGGGTGATTTTGATGTGTTTTGGGGTTTCCGTTGCGTTTCGTTGAATTCCTAATGTGTTTTATGGTGGTTTGGAGTGTGCTTTGGGATTAGGAGAACATCAGGTAAGTTTAGGGTGTCTTTGGGGTGGATCTATGGTTTTGGGGGATTTTCTTCTATTTTTTGGCGTGATCCTGTTCTTTTTTGGGGTGTATTTGAAGTGTTTTGGGGTCTCCGTTGGGTTTTGTTTGGTTCTCGTTGGTCATCATGGTGGAAAAGGGTAAATTGTGGGTTTTGGAGAACATCAGGTAGGTTTAGGGTGGTTTTGGGGTGGATCTATGGTTTTGGGGCATTTTCTTCCAGTTTTGGTGGTGATGCCGTTCTTGTTTGGGGTGTTTTTGACGTGTTTTGGGGTCTCCATTAGGTTTTGTTGGGTTCTTGTTTGTAATTATGTTAAATAGGAGTGGATTGTGGTTTTTGGAGAACATCAGGTAGGTTTAGGGTGGTTTTGGGGTGGATCTATGGTTTTGGGGGATTTTCTTCCAGTTTTGGTGGTGATGCCGTTCTTGTTTGTGGTGTTTTTGACGTTTTTTGGGGTCTCTGTTGGGTTTTGTTGGGTTCTCGTTGGTTATCATGGTGGAAAAGGGTAAATTGTGGGTTTTGGAGAACATCAGGTAGGTTTAGGGTGGTTTTGGGGTGGATCTACGGTTTTGGCGTATTTTCTTCCAGTTTTGGGGGTGATGCCGATATTTTTTGTGGTGTTTTTCACGTGTTTTGGGGTCTCCATTAGGTTTTGTTGGGTTCTTGTTTGTCATTATGTTAAATAGGAGTGGATTGTGGGTTTTGGAGAACATCAGGTAGTTTTAGGGTGGTTTTGGGGTGGATCTATGGTTTTGGGGGATTTTCTTCCAGTTTTGGGGGTGATGCCGTTCTTGTTTGGGGTGTTTTTGACGTTTTTTGGGGTCTCTGTTGGGTTCTGTTGGGTTCTCGTTGGTCATCGTGTTGGAAAAGTGTAAATTGTGGGTTTTGGAGAACATCCGGTAGGTTTAGGGTGTCTTTGGGGTGGATCTATGGTTTTGGGGGATTTTCTTCCAGTTTTGGTGGTGATGCCGTTCTTGTTTGGGGTGTTTTTGACGTGTTTTGGCGTCGCCATTAGGTTTTGTTGGGTTCTTGTTTGTCATTATGTTAAATAGGTGTGGATTGTGGGTTTTGGAGAACATCAGGTAGTTTTAGGGTGGTTTTGGGGTGGATCTATGGTTTTGGGGGATTTTCTTCCAGTTTTGGTGGTGATGCCGTTCTTGTTTGGGGTGTTTTTGACGTTTTTTGGGGTCTCTGTTGGGTTCTGTTGGGTTCTCGTTGGTCATCGTGTTGGAAAAGGGTAAATTGTGGTTTTGGAGAACATCAGGTAGAGTTAGGGTGTCTTTGGGGTGGGTCTATGGTTTTGGCGTATTTTCTTCCAGTTTTGGGGGTGATGCCGTTCTTGTTTGGGGTGTTTTTGACGTTTTTTGGGGTCTCTGTTGGGTTCTGTTGGGTTCTCGTTGGTTATCATGGTGGAAAAGGGTAAATTGTGGGTTTTGGAGAAGATCAGGTAGGTTTAGGGTGGTTTTGGGGTGGATCTATGGTTTTGGCGTATTTTCTTCCAGTTTTGGGGGTGATGCCGATATTTTTTGTGGTGTTTTTTACGTGTTTTGGGGTCTCCATTAGGTTTTGTTGGGTTCTTGTTTGTCATTATGTTAAATAGGTGTGGATTGTGGGTTTTGGAGAACATCAGGTAGGTTTAGGGTGGTTTTGGGGTGGATCTATGGTTTTGGGGGATTTTCTTCCAGTTTTGGTGGTGATGCCGTTCTTGTTTGGGGTGTTTTTGACGTTTTTTGGGGTCTCTGTTGGGTTCTGTTGGGTTCTCGTTGGTCATCGTGTTGGAAAAGAGTAAATTGTGGTTTTGGAGAACATCAGGTAGGTTTAGGGTGTCTTTGGGGTGGATCTATGGTTTTGGCGGATTTTCTTCCAGTTTTGGGGGTGATGCCGTTCTTGTTTGGGGTGTTTTTGACGTTTTTTGGGGTCTCTGTTGGGTTCTGTTGGGTTCTCGTTGGTTATCATGGTGGAAAAGTGTAAATTGTGGGTTTTGGAGAACATCAGGTAGGTTTAGGGTGGTTTTGGGGTGGATCTATGGTTTTGGCGTATTTTCTTCCAGTTTTGGGGGTGATGCCGATATTTTTTTGGGGTGTTTTTGACGTGTTTTGGTGTCTCCATTAGGTTTTGTTGGGTTCTTGTTTGTCATTATGTTAAATAGGAGTGGATGGTGGGTTTTGGAGAAGATCAGGTAGGTTTAGGGTGGTTTTGGGGTGGATCTATGGTTTTGGGGGATTTTCTTCCAGTTTTGGTGGTGATGCCGTTCTTGTTTGGGGTGTTTTTGACGTTTTTTGGGGTCTCTGTTGGGTTCTGTTGGGTTCTCGTTGGTCATCGTGTTGGAAAAGGGTAAATTGTGCGTTTTGGAGAACATCCGGTAGGTTTAGGGTGTCTTTGGGGTGGATCTATGGTTTTGGGGGATTTTCTTCCAGTTTTGGTGGTGATGCCGTTCTTGTTTGGGGTGTTTTTGACGTTTTTTGGGGTCTCTGTTGGGTTTTGTTGGGTTCTCGTTGGTTATCATGGTGGAAAAGGGGTAAATTGTGGGTTTTGGAGAACATCAGGTAGGTTTAGGGTGGTTTTGGGGTGGATCTATGGTTTTGGGGGATTTTCTTCCAGTTTTGGGGGTGATGCCATTCTTGTTTGTGGTATTTTTTAAGGTTTTTGTGGTCTCTGTTTGGTTTTGTTGGGTTCTCGTTGGTCATCGTGTTGTAAAAGTGTAAATTGTGGGTTTTGGAGAACTGCAGGTAGGTTTAGGGGGAGTTTTCGCGTGGATTCATGGTATTTGGGGTTTTCTTCTTTTTGGGGGAGTGATCCTCTCCTTTCTTCGGGTGATTTTGATGTGTTTTGGGGTTTCCGTTGCGTTTCGTTGAATTCCTAATGTGTTTTATGGTGGTTTGGAGTGTGCTTTGGGATTAGGAGAACATCAGGTAGGTTTAGGGTGTCTTTGGGGTGGATCTATGGTTTTGGGGGATTTTCTTCTATTTATCCTGTTCTTTTTTTGGGGGTGTATTTGAAGTGTTTTGGGGTCTCCGTTGGGTTTTGTTTGGTTCTCGTTGGTCATCATGGTGGAAAAGGGTAAATTGTGGGTTTTGGAGAACATCAGGTAGGTTTAGGGGTGGTTTTGGGGTGGATCTATGGTTTTGGGGGGATTTTCTTCCAGTTTTCGTGGTGATGCCGTTCTGTTTGGTGTGTTTTGACGTGTTTTGGGGTCTCCATTAGGTTTTGTTGGGTCTCGTTGGTTATCATGGTGGAAAAGGGTAAATGTGGTTTGGAGAACATCAGGTAGGTTTAGGGTGGTTTTGGGGTGGATCTATGGTTTTGGGGATTTTCTTCCAGTTTTGGTGGTGATGCCGTTCTTGTTTGTGGTGTTTTTGACGTTTTTGGGGTCTCTGTTGGGTTTTGTTGGGTTCTCGTTGGTTATCATGGTGGAAAAGGGGTAAATTGTGGGTTTTGGAGAACATCAGGTAGGTTTAGGGTGGTTTTGGGGTGGATCTATGGTTTTGGCGTATTTTCTTCCAGTTTTGGGGGTGATGCCGATATTTTTGGGGGTGTTTTTTACGTGTTTTGGGGTCTCCATTAGGTTTTGTTGGGTTCTTGTTTGTCATTATGTTAAATAGGAGTGATTGTGGGTTTTGGAGAACATCAGGTAGTTTTAGGGTGGTTTTGGGGTGGATCTATGGTTTTGGGGGATTTTCTTCCAGTTTTGGTGGTGATGCCGTTCTTGTTTGGGGTGTTTTTGACGTTTTTTGGGTCTCTGTTGGGTTCTGTTGGGTTCTCGTTGGTCATCGTGTTGGAAAAGGGTAAATTGTGGTTTTTGGAGAACATCAGGTAGGTTTAGGGTGTCTTTGGGGTGGATCTATGGTTTTGGGGGATTTTCTTCTCCAGTTTTGGTGGTGATGCCGTTCTTGTTTGGGGTGTTTTTGACGTGTTTTGGTGTCTCCATTAGGTTTTTGTTGGGTTCTTGTTTGTCATTATGTTAAATAGGTGTGGATTGTGGGTTTTGGAGAACATCAGGTAGGTTTAGGGAGGTTTTGGGGTGGATCTATGGTTTTGGGGGATTTCTTCCAGTTTTGGTGGTGATGCCGTTCTTGTTTGGGGTATTTTTGACGTTTTTTGGGGTCTCTGTTGGTTTCTGTTGGGTTCTCGTTGGTTATCATGGTGGAAAAGGGTAAATTGTGGGTTTTGGAGAACATCAGGTAGGTTTAGGGTGGTTTTGGGGTGGATCTATGGTTTTGGCGTATTTTCTTCCAGTTTTGGGGGTGATGCCGATATTTTTGGGGTGTTTTTTACGTGTTTTGGGGTCTCCATTAGGTTTTTGTTGGGTTCTTGTTTGTCATTATGTTAAATAGGTGTGGATTGTGGGTTTTGGAGAACATCAGGTAGTTTTAGGGTGGTTTTGGGGTGGATCTATGGTTTTGGGGGATTTTCTTCCAGTTTTGGGGGTGATGCCGTTCTTGTTTGGGGTGTTTTTGACGTTTTTTTGGGGTCTCTGTTGGGTTCTGTGGGTTCTCGTTGGTCATCGTGTTGGAAAAGGGTAAATTGTGGTTTTTGGAGAAGATCAGGTAGTTTAGGGTGTCTTTGGGGTGGATCTATGGTTTTGGGGGATTTTCTTTCCAGTTTTGGTGGTGATGCCGTTCTTGTTTGGGGTGTTTTTGACGTTTTTTGGGGTCTCTGTTGGGTTCTGTTGGGTTCTCGTTGGTCATTCGTGTTGGAAAAGGGTAAATTGTGGGTTTTGGGAGAACATCAGGTAGTTTTTAAGGTGGTTTTGGGGTGGATCTATGGTTTTGGCGGATTTTCTTCCAGTTTTGGTGGTGATGCCGTTCTTGTTTGGGGTGTTTTTGACGTTTTTTGGGGTCTCCGTTGGGTTTTGTTGGGTTCTCGTTGGTTATCATGGTGAAAAAGTGTAAATTGTGGGTTTTTGGAGAACATCAGGTAGGTTTAGGGTGGTTTTGGGGTGGATCTATGGTTTTGGGGGGATTTTCTTCCAGTTTTGGTGGTGATGCCGTTCTTGTTTGGGGTGTTTTTGACGTGTTTTGGTGTGTCCATTAGGTTTTGTTGGGTTCTCGTTGGTTATCATGGTGGAAAAGGGTAAATTTGGGTTTTGGACAACATCAGGTAGTTTTAGGGTGGTTTTGGGGTGATCTATGGTTTTGGTGTATTTTCTTCCAGTTTTGGGGGTGATGCCGTTCTTGTTGGGGTGTTTTTGACGTTTTCTGGGGTCTCTGTTGGGTTTTTGTTGGGTTCTCGTTGGTCATCGTGTTGGAAAAGGGTAAATTGTGGTTTTGGAGAAGATCAGGTAGGTTTAGGGTGTCTTTGGGGTGGATCTATGGTTTTGGGGGATTTTCTTCCAGTTTTGGTGGTGATGCCGTTCCTTGTTTGGGGTGTTTTTGACGTTTTTTGGGGGTCTCTGTTGGGTTCTGTTGGTTCTCGTTGGTCATCGTGTTGGAAAAGGGTAAATTGTGGTTTTTGGAGAACATCAGGTAGGTTTAGGGTGGTTTGGGGTGGATCTATGGTTTTGGGGGATTTTCTTCCAGTTTTGGTGGTGATGCCGTTCTTGTTTGGGGTGTTTTTGACGTTTTTGGGGTCTCTGTTGGGTTCTGTTGGGTTCTCGTTGGTCATCGTGTTGGAAAAGGGTAAATTGTGGGTTTTGGAGAACATCAGGTAGTTTTAGGGTGGTTTTGGGGTGGATCTATGGTTTTGGCGGATTTTCTTCCAGTTTTGGTGGTGATGCCGTTCTTGTTTGGGGTGTTTTGACGTTTTTTTGGGGTCTCCGTTGGGGTTTTGTTGGGTTCTCGTTGGTTATCATGGTGGAAAAGTGTAAATTGTGGGTTTTGGAGAACATCAGGTAGGTTTAGGGTGGTTTTGGGTGGATCTATGGTTTTGGGGGATTTCTTCCAGTTTTGGTGGTGATGCCGTTCTTGTTTGGGGTGTTTTTGACGTGTTTTGGTGTGTCCATTAGGTTTTGTTGGGTTCTTGTTTGTCATTATGTTAAATAGGTGTGGATGGTGGGTTTTGGAGAAGATCAGGTAGGTTTAGGGTGGTTTTGGGGTGGATCTATGGTTTTGGGGGATTTTCTTCCAGTTTTGGTGGTGATGCCGTTCTTGTTTGGGGTGTTTTTGACGTTTTTTGGTGTCTCTGTTGGGTTCTGTTGGGTTCTCGTTGGTCATCGTGTTGGAAAAGGGTAAATTGTGGTTTTTGGAGAACATCAGGTAGGTTTAGGGTGTCTTTGGGGTGGATCTATGGTTTTGGCGGATTTTCTTCCAGTTTTGGTGGTGATGCCGTTCTTGTTTGGGGTATTTTTGACGTTTTTTGGGGTCTCCGTTGGGTTTTTTTTGGGTTCTCGTTGGTTATCATGGTGGAAAAGGGTAAATTGTGGGTTTTGGAGAACATCAGGTAGGTTTAGGGTGGTTTTGGGGTGGATCTATGGTTTTGGCGTATTTTCTTCCAGTTTTGGGGGTGATGCCGATATTTTTTGTGGTGTTTTTTACGTGTTTTGGGGTCTCCATTAGGTTTTGTTGGTTCTTGTTTGTCATTATGTTAAATAGGAGTGGATTGTTGGTTTTTGGAGAACATCAGGTAGGTTTAGGGGTGGTTTTGGGGTGGATCTATGGTTTTGGGGGATTTTCTTCCAGTTTTGGGGGTGATGCCGTTCTTGTTTGGGGTGTTTTTGACGTTTTTTGGGGTCTCTGTTGGGTTCTGTTGGGTTCTCGTTGGTCATCGTGTTGGAAAAGGGTAAATTGTGGGTTTTGGAGAAACATCAGGTAGGTTTAGGGTGTCTTTGGGGTGGATCTATGGTTTTGGGGGTTTTCTTCCAGTTTTGGGGGTGATTCCATTCTTGTTTGTGGAATTTTTTAATGTTTTGTGGTCTCTGTTTGATTTGTTGGGTCTCGTGGTCATCGTGTTGTAAAAGTGTAAATTGTGGGTTTTGGAGAACTTCAGGTAGGTTTAGGGGGAGTTTTCGCGTGGATTCATGGTATTTGGGGTTTTCTTCTTTTTTGGGGGAGTGATCCTCTCTTTTCTTCGGGTGATTTTGATGTGTTTTGGGGTTTCCGTTTCGTTTCGTTGAATTCCTAATGTGTTTTATGGTGGTTTGGAGTGTGCTTTGGGATTAGGAGAACATCAGGTAGGTTTAGGGTGTCTTTGGGGTGGATCTATGGTATTTGGGATTTTCTTCTATTTTTTGGCGTGATCCTGTTCTTTTTTGGGATGTATTTTGAAGTGTTTTGGGGTCTCCGTTGGTTTTGTTGGGTTCTCGTTGGTCATCGTGTTGGAAAAAGGGTAAATTGTGGGTTTGGAGAACATCAGGTAGGTTTAGGGTGGTTTGGGGTGGATCTATGGTTTTGGGGGATTTCTTCCAGTTTTGGTGGTGATGCCGTTCTTGTTTGGGGTGTTTTTGACGTGTTTGGTGTGTCCTTTAGGTTTTGTTGGGTTCTTGTTTGTCATTATGTTAAATAGGTGTGGATTGTGGGTTTTGGAGAACATCAGGTAGGTTTAGGGTGGTTTTGGGGTGGATCTATGGTTTTTGGGGATTTTCTTCCAGTTTGGTGGTGATGCCGTTCTTGTTTGGGGTGTTTTTGACGTTTTTTGGGGTCTCTGTTGGGTTCTGTTGGGTTCTCGTTGGTCATCGTGTTGGAAAAGGGTAAATTGTGTTTTTTGGAGAAGATCAGGTAGGTTTAGGGTGGTTTTGGGGTGGATCTATGGTTTTGGGGGATTTTCTTCCAGTTTGGGGGTGATGCCGTTCTTGTTTGGGGTGTTTTTGACGTTTTTGGGTCTCCGTTGGGTTTTGTTGGGTTCTCGTTGGTTATCATGGTGGAAAAGGGTAAATTGTGGTTTTTGGAGAACATCAGGTAGGTTTAGGGTGGTTTTTGGGGTGGATCTATGGTTTTGGCGTATTTTCTTCCAGTTTTGGGGGTGATGCCAATATTTTTGGGGTGTTTTTGACATGTTTTGGGGTCTCCATTAGGTTTTGTTGGGTTCTTGTTTGTCATTATGTTAAATTAGGAGTGGATTGTGGGTTTTGGAGAACATCAGGTAGGTTTAGGTGGTTTTGGGGTGGATCTATGGTTTTGGGGGATTTTCTTCCAGTTTTGGTGGTGATGCCGTTCTTGTTTGGGGTGTTTTGACGTTTTTTTGGGGTCTCTGTTGGGTTCTGTTGGGTTCTCGTTGGGTCATCGTGTTGGAAAAGGGTAAATTGTGGTTTTTGGAGAACATCAGGTAGGTTTAGGGTGTCTTTGGGGTGGATCTATGGTTTTGGGGGTTTTCTTCCAGTTTTGGGGGTGATTCCATTCTTGTTTGTGGTATTTTTTTAATGTTTTTGTGGTCTCTGTTAGGTTTTGTTGGGTTCTCGTTGGTCATCGTGTTGTAAAAGTGTAAATTGTGGGTTTGGAGAACTTCAGGTAGGTTTAGGGGGAGTTTTCGCGTGGATCATGGTATTTGGGTTTTCTTCTTTTTGGGGGAGTGATCCTCTCTTTCTTCGGGTGATTTTGATGTGTTTTGGGGTTCCGTTGCGTTTCGTTGAATTCCTAATGTGTTTTATGGTGGTTTGGGAGTGTGCTTTGGGATTAGGAGAACATCAGGTAGGTTTAGGGTGTCTTTGGGGTGGATCTATGGTATTTGGGATTTTCTTCTATTTTTTGGCGTGATCCTGTTCTTTTTTGGGATGTATTTGAAGTGTTTTGGGGTCTCCGTTGGGTTTTGTTGGGTTCTCGTTGGTCATCATGGTGGAAAAGGGTAAATTGTGGGTTTTGGAGAACATCAGGTAGGTTTAGGGTGGTTTTGGGGTGGATCTATGGTTTTAGGGGATTTTCTTCCAGTTTTGGGGGTGATGCCGTTCTTGTTTGGGTGTTTTTGACGTGTTTTGGTGTGTCCATTAGGTTTTGTTGGGTTCTTGTTTGTCATTATGATAAATAGGTGTGGATTGTGGTTTTTGGAGAACATCAGGTAGTTTAGGGTGTCTTTGGGTGGATCTATGGTTTTGGGGATTTTCTTCCAGTTTTGGGGGTGATGCCGTTCTTGTTTGGGGTGTTTTTGACGTTTTTGGGATCTCTGTTGGGTTTTGTTGGGTTCTCGTTGGTTATCATGGTGGAAAAGGGTAAATTGTGGGTTTTGGAGAAGATCAGGTAGGTTTAGGGTGGTTTTGGGGTGGATCTATGGTTTTGGCGTATTTTCTTCCAGTTTTGGGGGTGATGCCGATATTTTTTGTGGTGTTTTTTACGTGTTTTGGGGTCTCCATTAGGTTTTGTTGGGTTCTTGTTTGTCATTATGTTAAATAGGAGTGGATTGTGGGTTTTGGAGAACATCAGGTAGGTTTAGGGTGGTTTGGGGTGGATCTATGGTTTTGGGGGATTTTTCTTCCAGTTTTGGTGGTGATGCCGTTCTTGTTTGGGGTGTTTTGACGTTTTTTGGGGTCTCTGTTGGGTTCTGTTGGGTTCTCGGTTGGTCATCGTGTTGGAAAAGGGTAAATTGTGCGTTTTGGAGAACATCCGGTAGGTTTAGGGTGTCTTTGGGGGTGGATCTATGGTTTTGGGGGATTTTCTTCCAGTTTTGGTGGTGATGCCGTTCTTGTTTGGGGTGTTTTTGACGTTTTTTGGGGTCTCTGTTGGGTTCTGTTGGGTTCTCGTTGGTCATCGTGTTGGAAAAGGGTAAATTGTGGTTTTTGGAGAACATCAGGTAGGTTTAGGGTGGTTTTGGGGTGGATCTATGGTTTTGGCGATTTTCTTCCAGTTTTGGGGGTGATGCCGTTCTTGTTTGGGGTGTTTTTGACGTTTTTTGGGGTCTCCGTTGGGTTTTGTTGGGTTCTCGTTGGTTATCATGGTGGAAAAGTGTAAATTGTGGGTTTTGGAGAAACATCAGGTAGGTTTAGGGTGGTTTTGGGGTGGATCTATGGTTTTGGGGGTTTTCTTCCAGTTTTGGGGGTGATGCCATTCTTGTTTGTGGTATTTTTTAAGGTTTTTGTGGTCTCTGTTTGGTTTTGTTGGGTTCTCGTTGGTCATCGTGTTGTAAAAGTGTAAATTGTGGGTTTTGGAGAACTTCAGGTAGGTTTAGGGGGAGTTTTCGCTTGGATCATGGTATTTGGGGTTTTCTTCTTTTTGGGTGAGTGATCCTCTCCTTTCTTCGGGTGATTTTGATGTGTTTTGGGGTTTCCGTTGCGTTTCGTTGAATTCCTAATGTGTTTTATGGTGGTTTGGAGTGTGCTTTGGGATTAGGAGAACATCAGGTAGGTTTTAGGGTGTCTTTGGGGTGGATCTATGGTTTTGGGGGATTTTCTTCTATTTTTTGGCGTGATCCTGTTCTTTTTTGGGGTGTATTTGAAGTGTTTTCGGGTCTCCGTTGGGTTTTGTTTGGTTCTCGTTGGTCATCATGGTGGAAAAGGGTAAATTGTGGGTTTGGAGAACATCAGGTAGGTTAGGGTGGTTTTGGGGGTGGATCTATGGTTTTGGGGGATTTTCTCCAGTTTTGGTGGTGATGCCGTTCTTGTTTGGGGTGTTTTTGACGTGTTTTGGGGTCTCCATTAGGTTTTGTTGGGTTCTTGTTGGTCATTATGTTAAATAGGTGTGGATTGTGGGTTTTGGAGAACATCAGGTAGGTTTAGGGTGGTTTTGGGGTGGATCTATGGTTTTGGGGGATTTTCTTCCAGTTTTGGTGGTGATGCCGTTCTTGTTTGTGGTGTTTTTGACGTTTTTTTGGGGTCTCTGTTGGGTTTTGTTGGGTTCTCGTTGGTTATCATGGTGGAAAAGGGTAAATTGTGGGTTTTGGAGAAGATCAGGTAGGTTTAGGGTGGTTTTGGGGTGGATCTATGGTTTTGGCGTATTTTCTTCCAGTTTTGGGGGTGATGCCGATATTTTTTGGGGTGTTTTTTACGTGTTTTGGGGTCTCCATTAGGTTTTGTTGGGTTCTTGTTGTCATTATGTTAAATAGGAGTGGATTGTGGGTTTTGGAGAACATCAGGTAGTTTTAGGGTGGTTTTGGGGTGGATCTATGGTTTTGGGGGATTTTCTTCCAGTTTTGGTGGTGATGCCGTTCTTGTTTGGGGTGTTTTTGACGTTTTTTGGGGTCTCTGTTGGGTTCTGTTGGGTTCTCGTTGGTCATCGTGTTGGAAAAGGGTAAATTGTGGTTTTTGGAGAAGATCAGGTAGGTTTAGGGTGTCTTTGGGTGGATCTATGGTTTTGGGGGATTTTCTTCCAGTTTTGGTGGTGATGCCGTTCTTGTTTGGGGTGTTTTTGACGTGTTTTGGTGTCTCCATTAGGTTTTGTTGTGTTCTTGTTTGTCATTATGTTAAATAGGTGTGGATTGTGGGTTTTGGAGAACATCAGGTAGGTTTAGGGTGTCTTTGGGGTGGATCTATGGTTTTGGGGGATTTTCTTCCAGTTTTGGTGGTGATGCCGTTCTTGTTTGGGGTGTTTTTGACGTTTTTTGGGGTCTCTGTTGGGTTCTGTTGGGTTCTCGTTGGTTATCATGGTGGAAAAGGGTAAATTGTGGGTTTTGGAGAACATCCAGGTAGGTTTAGGGTGGTTTTGGGGTGGATCTATGGTTTTGGGGGATTTTCTTCCAGTTTTGGGGGTGATGCCGATATTTTTTGGGGTGTTTTTACGTGTTTGGGGTCTCCATTAGGTTTTGTTGGGTTCTTGTTTGTCATTATGTTAAATAGGTGTGGATTGTGGGTTTTGGAGAAGATCAGGTAGGTTAAGGGTGTCTTTGGGGTGGATCTATGTTTTGGGGGATTTTCTTCCAGTTTTGGTGGTGATGCCGTTCTTGTTTGGGGTGTTTTTGACGTTTTTGGGTCCTCTGTTGGGTTCTGTTGGGTTCTCGTTGGTCATCGTGTTGGAAAAGGGTAAATTGTGGGTTTTGGAGAACATCAGGTAGTTTTAGGGTGGTTTTGGGGTGGATCTATGGTTTTGGGGGATTTCTTCCAGTTTTGGTGGTGATGCCGTTCTTGTTTGGGGTGTTTTTGACGTTTTTTGGGGTCTCCGTTGGGTTTTGTTGGGTTCTCGTTGGTTATCATGGTGAAAGTGTAAATTGTGGGTTTTGGAGAACATCAGGTAGTTTTAGGGTGGTTTTGGGGTGGATCTATGGTTTTGGCGGATTTTCTTCCAGTTTTGGTGGTGATGCCGTTCTTGTTTGGGGTGTTTTTGACGTTTTTTGGGGTCTCCGTTGGGTTTTGTTGGGTTCTCGTTGGTTATCATGGTGGAAAAGTGTAAATTGTGGGTTTTGGAGAACATCAGGGTAGGTTTAGGGTGGTTTTGGGGTGGATCTATGGTTTTGGGGGATTTTCTTCCAGTTTTGGTGGTGATGCCGTTCTTGTTTGGGGTGTTTTTGACGTTTTTGGGGTCTCCATTAGGTTTTGTTGGGTTCTTGTTTGTCATTATGTTAAATAGGAGTGGATTGTGGGTTTGGAGAACATCAGGTAGTTTTAGGGTGGTTTTGGGGTGGATCTATGGTTTTGGCGTATTTTCTTCCAGTTTTGGGGGTGATGCCGTTCTTGTTTGGGGTGTTTTTGACGTTTTTTGGGGTCTCTGTTGGGTTCTGTTGGGTTCTCGTTGGTCATCGTGTTGGAAAAGGGTAAATTGTGGTTTTTGGAGAAGATCAGGTAGGTTTAGGGTGTCTTTGGGGTGGATCTATGGTTTTGGGGGATTTTCTTCCAGTTTTTGGTGGTGATGCCGTTCTTGTTTGGGTGTTTTTGACGTGTTTTGGTGTCTCCATTAGGTTTTGTTGTGTTCTTGTTGGTCATTATGTTAAATAGGTGTGGATTGTGGGTTTTGGAGAACATCAGGTAGGTTTAGGGTGTCTTTGGGGTGGATCTATGGTTTTGGGGGATTTTCTTCCAGTTTTGGTGGTGATGCCGTTCTTTTTTGGGGTGTTTTTGACGTTTTTTGGGGTCTCTGTTGGGTTCTGTTGGGTTCTCGTTGGTTATCATGGTGGAAAAGGGTAATTGTGGGTTTTGGAGAACATCAGGTAGGTTTAGGGGTGGTTTTGGGGTGGATCTATGGTTTTGGCGTATTTTCTTCCAGTTTTGGGGGTGATGCCGATATTTTTTTGGGGTGTTTTTTACGTGTTTTGGGGTCTCCATTAGGTTTTGTTGGGTTCTTGTTTGTCATTATGTTAAATAGGTGTGGATTGTGGGTTTTGGAGAAGATCAGGTAGGTTTAGGGTGGTTTTGGGGTGGATCTATGGTTTTGGGGGATTTTCTTCCAGTTTTGGTGGTGATGCCGTTCTTGTTTGGGGTGTTTTTGACGTTTTTTGGGGGTCTCTGTTGGGTTCTGTTGGGTTCTCGTTGGTCATCGTGTTGGAAAAGGGTAAATTGTGGTTTTTGGAGAAGATCAGGTAGGTTTAGGGTGGTTTTGGGGTGGATCTATGGTTTTGGGGGATTTTCTTCCAGTTTTGGTGGTGATGCCGTTCTTGTTTGGGGTGTTTTTGACGTTTTTTGGGGTCTCCATTAGGTTTGTTGGGTTCTTGTTTGTCATTATGTTAAATAGGAGTGGATTGTGGGTTTTGGAGAACATCAGGTAGTTTTAGGGTGGTTTTGGGGTGGATCTATGGTTTTGGGGGATTTTCTTCCAGTTTTTGGTGGTGATGCCGTTCTTGTTTGGGGTGTTTTTGACGTTTTTTGGGGTCTCCGTTGGGTTTTGTTGGGTTCTCGTTGGTTATCATGGTGGAAAAGTGTAAATTGTGGTTTTGGAGAACATCAGGTAGGTTTAGGGTGGTTTTGGGGTGGATCTATGGTTTTGGGGGATTTTCTTCCAGTTTTGGTGGTGATGCCGTTCTTGTTTGGGGTGTTTTTGACGTTTTTTGGTGTGTCCATTAGGTTTTGTTGGGTTCTTGTTTGTCATTATGTTAAATAGGTGTGGATGGTGGGTTTTGGAGAAGATCAGGTAGGTTTAGGGTGGTTTTGGGGTGGATCTATGGTTTTGGGGGATTTTCTTCCAGTTTTGGTGGTGATGCCGTTCTTGTTTGGGGTGTTTTTGACGTTTTTTGGGGTCTCTGTTGGGTTCTGTTGGGTTCTCGTTGGTCATCGTGTTGGAAAGGGTAAATTGTGGTTTTGGAGAACATCAGGTAGGTTTAGGGTGGTTTGGGGTGGATCTATGGTTTTGGGGGATTTTCTTCCAGTTTTGGGGGTGATGCCGATATTTTTTGGGGTGTTTTTTACGTGTTTTGGGGGTCTCCATTAGGTTTTGTTGGGTTCTTGTTTGTCATTATGTTAAATAGGAGTGGATTGTGGGTTTTGGAGAACATCCGGTAGTTTTAGGGTGGTTTTGGGTTTGGATCTATGGTTTTGGGGGATTTTCTTCCAGTTTTGGTGGTGATGCCGTTCTTGTTTGGGGTGTTTTGACGTTTTTTGGGGTCTCTGTTGGGTTCTGTTGGGTTCTCGTTGGTCATCGTGTTGGAAAAGGGTAAATTGTGGTTTTTGGAGAACATCAGGTAGGTTTAGGGTGTCTTTGGGGTGGATCTATGGTTTTGGGGGTTTTCTTCCAGTTTTGGGGGGTGATTCCATTCTTGTTTGTGGTATTTTTTAATGTTTTGTGGTCTCTGTTTGGTTTTGTTGGGTTCTCGTTGGTCATCGTGTTGTAAAGTGTAAATTGTGGGTTTTGGAGAACTTCAGGTAGGTTTAGGGGGAGTTTTTCGCGTGGATTCATGGTATTTGGGGTTTTCTTCTTTTGGGGGAGTGATCCTCTCTTTTCTTCGGGTGATTTTGATGTGTTTTGGGGTTTCCGTTGCGTTTCGTTGAATTCCTAATGTGTTTTATGGTGGTTTGGAGTGTGCTTTGGGATTAGGAGAACATCAGGTAGGTTTAGGGTGTCTTTGGGGTGGATCTATGGTATTTGGGATTTTCTTCTATTTTTTGGCGTGATCCTGTTCTTTTTGGGATGTATTTGAAGTGTTTTGGGGTCTCCATTGGGTTTTGTTGGGTTCTCGTTGGTCATCATGGTGGAAAAGGGTAAATTGTGGGTTTTGGAGAACATCAGGTAGGTTTAGGGTGGTTTTGGGGTGGATCTATGGTTTTGGGGGATTTTCTTCCAGTTTTGGTGGTGATGCCGTTCTTGTTTGGGGTGTTTTGACGTGTTTTGGTGTGTCCTTTAGGTTTTGTTGGGTTCTTGTTTGTCATTATGTTAAATAGGTGTGGATTGTGGGTTTTGGAGAAGATCAGGTAGGTTTAGGGTGGTTTTGGGGTGGATCTATGGTTTTGGGGGATTTTCTTCCAGTTTTGGTGGTGATGCCGTTCTTGTTTGGGGTGTTTTTGACGTTTTTTGGGTCTCTGTTGGGTTCTGTTGGGTTCTCGTTGGTCATCGTGTTGGAAAAGGGTAAATTGTGGTTTTTGGAGAAGATCAGGTAGGTTTAGGGTGTCTTTGGGGTGGATCTATGGTTTTGGGGGATTTTCTTCCAGTTTTGGTGGTGATGCCGTTCTTGTTTGGGGTGTTTTTGACGTGTTTTGGTGTCTCCATTAGTTTTGTTGGGTTCTTGTTTGTCATTATGTTAAATAGGTGTGGATTGTGGTTTTTGAAGAAGATCAGGTAGGTTTAGGGTGGTTTTGGGGTGGATCTATGTTTTTGGGGGATTTTCTTCCAGTTTGGTGGTGATGCCGTTCTTGTTTGGGGTGTTTTTGACGTTTTTTTGGGGTCTCCTTTGGGTTTTGTTGGGTTCTCGTTGGTTATCATGGTGGAAAAGGGTAAATTGTGGGTTTTGGAGAACATCAGGTAGGTTTAGGTGGTTTTGGGGAGGATCTATGGTTTTGGCGTATTTTCTTCCAGTTTTGGGGGTGATTCCGATATTTTTTGGGGTGTTTTTTACGTGTTTTGGGGTCTCCATTAGGTTTTGTTGGGTTCTTGTTTGTCATTATGTTAAATAGGAGTGGATTGTGGGTTTTGGAGAAGATCAGGTAGGTTTAGGGTGGTTTTGGGGTGGATCTATGGTTTTGGGGGATTTTCTTCCAGTTTTGGGGGTGATGCCGTTCTTGTTTGGGGTGTTTTTGAACGTTTTTTGGGGTCTCTGTTGGGTTCTGTTGGGTTCTCGTTGGTCATCGTGTTGGAAAAGGGTAAATTGTGGTTTTTGGAGAAGATCAGGTAGGTTTAGGGTGTCTTTGGGGTGGATCTATGGTTTTGGGGGATTTTCTTCCAGTTTTGGGTGTGATGCCGTTCTTGTTTGGGGTGTTTTTAAGGTTTTGGGGTCTCTGTTTGGTTTTGTTGGGTTCTCGTTGGTCATCGTGTTGTAAAAGTGTAAATTGTGGGTTTTGGAGAACTTCAGGTAGGTTTAGGGGGAGTTTTCGCGTGGATTCATGGTATTTGGGGTTTTCTTCTTTTTGGGGAGTGATCCTCTCCTTTCTTCGGGTGATTTTGAAGTGTTTTGGGGTTTCCGTTGCGTTTCGTTGAATTCCTAATGTGTTTTATGGTGGTTTGGAGTGTGCTTTGGGATTAGGAGAACATCAGGTAGGTTTAGGGTGTCTTTGGGGTGGATCTATGGTATTTGGGGTTTTCTTCTATTTTTTTGGCGTGGTCCTGTTCTTTTTTGGGGTGTATTTGAAGTGTTTTGGGGTCTCCGTTGGGTTTTGTTTGGTTCTCGTTGGTCATCATGGTGGAAAAGGGTAAATTGTGGGTTTTGGAGAACATCAGGTAGGTTTAGGGTGGTTTTGGGGTGGATCTATGGTTTTGGTGGATTTTCTTCCAGTTTTGGTGGTGATGCCGTTCTTGTTTGGGGTGTTTTTGACGTGTTTTGGTGTGTCCTTTAGGTTTTGTTGGGTTCTTGTTTGTCATTATGTTAAATAGGTGTGGATTGTGGGTTTTGGAGAAGATCAGGTAGGTTTAGGGTGGTTTTGGGGTGGATCTATGGTTTTGGGGGATTTTCTTCCAGTTTTGGTGGTGATGCCGTTCTTGTTTGGGGTGTTTTTTGACGTTTTTTGGGTCTCTGTTGGGTTCTGTTGGGTTCTCGTTGGTCATCGTGTTGGAAAGGGGTAAATTGTGGTTTTTGGAGAAGATCAGGTAGGTTTAGGGTGTCTTTGGGGTGGATCTATGGTTTTGGGGGTTTTCTTCCAGTTTTGGGGGTGATGCCATTCTTGTTTGGGGGTATTTTTTAAGGTTTTTGTGGTCTCTGTTTGGTTTTGTTGGGTTCTCGTTCGTCATCATCGTGGCGTCATCATCGTGGAGAAGTGTAAATTGTGGGATTTTGAGAACTTCAGGTAGGTTTAGGGGGAGTTTTCGCGTGGATTCATGGTATTTGGGGTTTTCTTCCTTTTTGGGGGAGTGATCCTCTCCTTTCTTCGGGTGATTTTGAAGTGTTTTGGGGTTTCCGTTGCGTTTCGTTGAATTCCTAATGTGTTTTATGGTGGTTTGGAGTGTGCTTTGGGATTAGGAGAACATCAGGTAGGTTTAGGGTGGTTTTGGGGTGGATCTATGGTATTTGGGGTTTTCTTCTATTTTTTGGCGTGATCCTGTTCTTTTTTGGGGTGTATTTGAAGTGTTTTGGGGTCTCCGTTGGGTTTTGTTTGGTTCTCGTTGGTCATCATGGTGGAAAAGGGTAAATTGTGGGTTTTGGAGAACATCAGGTAGGTTTAGGGTGGTTTTGGGGTGGATCTATGGTTTTGGTGTATTTTCTTCCAGTTTTGGTGGTGATGCCGTTCTTGTTTGGGGTGTTTTTGACGTGTTTTGGTGTCTCCATTAGGTTTTGTTGGGTTCTTGTTTGTCATTATGTTAAATAGGTGTGGATTGTGGTTTTTGGAGAAGATCAGGTAGGTTTAGGGTGTCTTTGGGGTGGATCTTATGGTTTTGGTGTATTTTCTTCCAGTTTTGGTGGTGATGCCGTTCTTGTTTGGGGTGTTTTTGACGTGTTTTGGTGTCTCCATTAGGTTTTGTTGGGTTCTTGTTTGTCATTATGTTAAATAGGTGTGGATTGTGGGTTTTGGAGAACATCAGGTAGGTTTAGGGTGGTTTTGGGGTGGATCTATGGTTTTGGGGGATTTTCTTCCAGTTTTGGTGGTGATGCCGTTCTTGTTTGGGGTGTTTTTGACGTTTTTGGGGTCTCTGTTGGGTTCTCTTGGGTTCTCGTTGGTCATCGTGTTGGAAAAGGGTAAATTGTGGTTTTTGGAGAAGATCAGGTAGGTTTAGGGTGGTTTTGGGGTGGATCTATGGTTTTGGGGGATTTTCTTCCAGTTTTGGGTGTGATGCCGTTCTTGTTTGGGGTGTTTTTGACGTTTTTTGGGGTCTCCGTTGGGTTTTGTTGGGTTCTCGTTGGTTATCATGGTGGAAAAGGGTAAATTGTGGGTTTTGGAGAACATCAGGTAGGTTTAGGGTGTCTTTTGGGTGGATCTATGGTTTTGGGGGATTTTCTTCCAGTTTTGGGGGTGATGCCGTTCTTGTTTGGGGTGTTTTTGACGTTTTTTGGGGTCTCCGTTGGGTTTTGTTTGGTTCTCGTTTGTCATTATGTTAAATAGGAGTGGATTGTGGGTTTTGGAGAACATCAGGTAGTTTTAGGGTGGTTTTGGGGTGGATCTATGGTTTTGGGGGATTTTCTTCCAGTTTTGGTGGTGATGCCGTTCTTGTTTGGGGTGTTTTTGACGTTTTTTTGTGGTCTCTGTTGGGTTCTGTTGGGTTCTCGTTGGTCATCGTGTTGGAAAAGGGTAAATTGTGGTTTTTGGAGAACATCAGGTAGGTTTAGGGTGTCTTTGGGGTGGATCTATGGTTTTGGGGGTTTTCTTCCAGTTTTGGGGGTGATGCCATTCTTGTTTGGGGTATTTTTTAAGGTTTTTGTGGTCTCTGTTTGGTTTTGTTGGGTTCTCGTTGGTCATCGTGTTGTAAAAGTGTAAATTGTGGGTTTTGGAGAACTTCAGGTAGGTTTAGGGGGAGTTTTCGCGTGGATTCATGGTATTTGGGGTTTTCTTCTTTTTGGGGGAGTGATCCTCTCCTTTCTTCTGGTGATTTTGAAGTGTTTTGGGGTTTCCGTTGCGTTTCGTTGAATTCCTAATGTGTTTTATGGTGGTTTGGAGTGTGCTTTGGGATTAGGAGAACATCAGGTAGGTTTAGGGTGTCTTTGGGGTGGATCTATGGTATTTGGGGTTTTCTTCTATTTTTTGGCGTGGTCCTGTTCTTTTTTGGGGTGTATTTGAAGTGTTTTGGGGTCTCCGTTGGGTTTTGTTTGGTTCTCGTTGGTCATCATGGTGGAAAAGGGTAAATTGTGGGTTTTGGAGAACATCAGGTAGGTTTAGGGTGGTTTTGGGGTGGATCTATGGTTTTGGTGTATTTTCTTCCAGTTTTGGTGGTGATGCCGTTCTTGTTTGGGGTGTTTTTGACGTGTTTTGGTGTCTCCATTAGGTTTTGCTGGGTTCTTGTTTGTCATTATGTTAAATAGGTGTGGATTGTGGTTTTTGGAGAAGATCAGGTAGGTTTAGGGTGTCTTTGGGGTGGATCTATGGTTTTGGTGTATTTTCTTCCAGTTTTGGTGGTGATGCCGTTCTTGTTTGGGGTGTTTTTGACGTGTTTTGGTGTCTCCATTAGGTTTTGTTGGGTTCTTGTTTGTCATTATGTTAAATAGGTGTGGATTGTGGGTTTTGGAGAACATCAGGTAGGTTTAGGGTGGTTTTGGGGTGTATCTATGGTTTTGGGGGATTTTCTTCCAGTTTTGGTGGTGATGCCGTTCTTGTTTGGGGTGTTTTTGACGTTTTTTGGGGTCTCTGTTGGGTTCTCTTGGGTTCTCGTTGGTCATCGTGTTGGAAAAGGGTAAATTGTGGTTTTTGGAGAAGATCAGGTAGGTTTAGGGTGGTTTTGGGGTGGATCTATGGTTTTGGGGGATTTTCTTCCAGTTTTGGGGGTGATGCCGTTCTTGTTTGGGGTGTTTTTGACGTTTTTTGGGGTCTCCGTTGGGTTTTGTTGGGTTCTCGTTGGTTATCATGGTGGAAAAGGGTAAATTGTGGGTTTTGGAGAACATCAGGTAGGTTTAGGATGGTTTTGGGATGGATCTATGGTTTTGGCGGATTTTCTTCCAGTTTTGGGGGTGATGCCGTTCTTGTTTGGGGTGTTTTTGACGTGTTTTGGGGTCTCCGTTGGGGTTTGTTTGGTTCTCGTTGGTCATCATGGTTGAAAAGGGTAAATTGAGGGTTTTGGAGAACATCAGGTAGGTTTAGGGTGGTTTTGGGGTGGATCTATGGTTTTGGGGGATTTTCTTCCAGTTTTGGGGGTGATGCCGTTCTTGTTTGGGGTGTTTTTGACGTTTTTTGGGGTCTCTGTTGGGTTCTGTTGGGTTCTCGTTGGTCATCGTGTTGGAAAAGGGTAAATTGTGGTTTTTGGAGAAGATCAGGTAGGTTTAGGGTGGTTTTGGGGTGGATCTATGGTTTTGGGGGATTTTCTTCCAGTTTTGGTGGTGATGCCGTTCTTGTTTGGGGTGTTTTTGACGTGTTTTGGTGTCTCCATTAGGTTTTGTTGGGTTCTTGTTTGTCATTATGTTAAATAGGTGTGGATTGTGGGTTTTGGAGAACATCAGGTAGGTTTAGGGTGGTTTTGGGGTGGATCTATGGTTTTGGGGGATTTTCTTCCAGTTTTGGTGGTGATGCCGTTCTTGTTTGGGGTGTTTTTGACGTTTTTTGGGGTCTCTGTTGGGTTCTGTTGGGTTCTCGTTGGTCATCGTGTTGGAAAAGTGTAAATTGTGGGTTTTGGAGAACTTCAGGTAGGTTTAGGGGGAGTTTTCGCGTGGATTCATGGTATTTGGTGTTTTCTTCTTTTTGGGGGAGTGATCCTCTCCTTTCTTCGGGTGATTTTGAAGTGTTTTGGGGTTTCCGTTGCGTTTCGTTGAATTCCTAATGTGTTTTATGGTGGTTTGGAGTGTGCTTTGGGATTAGGAGAACATCAGGTAGGTTTAGGGTGTCTTTGGGGTGGATCTATGGTATTTTGGGTTTTCTTCTATTTTTGGGCGTGATTCTGTTCTTTTTTGGGGTGTATTTGAAGTGTTTTGGGGTCTCCGTTGGGTTTTGTTTGGTTCTCGTTGGTCATCATGGTGGAAAAGGGTAAATTGTGGCTTTTGGAGAACATCAGGTAGGTTTAGGGTGGTTTTGGGGTGGATCTATGGTTTTGGCGTATTTTCTTCCAGTTTTGGGGGTGATGCCGATATTTTTTGGGGTGTTTTTTACGTGTTTTGGGGTCTCCATTAGGTTTTGTTGTGTTCTTGTTTGTCATTATGTTAAATAGGAGTGGATTGTGGTTTTTGGAGAACATCAGGTAGGTTTAGGGTGGTTTTGGGGTGGATCTATGGTTTTGGTGGATTTTCTTCCAGTTTTGGTGGTGATGCCGTTCTTGTTTGGGGTGTTTTTGACGTGTTTTGGTGTCTCCATTAGGTTTTGTTGGGTTCTTGTTTGTCATTATGTTAAATAGGTGTGGATTGTGGGTTTTGGAGAACATCAGGTAGGTTTAGGGTGGTTTTGGGGTGGATCTATGGTTTTGGGGGATTTTCTTCCAGTTTTGGTGGTGATGCCGTTCTTGTTTGGGGTGTTTTTTGACGTTTTTTGGGGTCTCTGTTGGGTTCTCTTGGGTTCTCGTTGGTCATCGTGTTGGAAAAGGGTAAATTGTGGTTTTTGGAGAAGATCAGGTAGGTTTAGGGTGGTTTTGAGGTGGATCTATGGTTTTGGGGGATTTTCTTCCAGTTTTGGTGGTGATGCCGTTCTTGTTTGGGGTGTTTTTGACGTTTTTTGGGGTCTCCGTTGGGTTTTGTTGGGTTCTCGTTGGTTATCATGGTGGAAAAGGGTAAATTGTGGGTTTTGGAGAACATCAGGTAGGTTTAGGGTGGTTTTGGGGTGGATCTATGGTTTTGGCGGATTTTCTTCCAGTTTTGGGGGTGATGCCGTTCTTGTTTGGGGTGTTTTTTACGTGTTTTGGGGTCTCCGTTGGGGTTTGTTTGGTTCTCGTTGGTCATCATGGTGGAAAAGGGTAAATTGTGGGTTTTGGAGAACATCAGGTAGGTTTAGGGTGGTTTTGGGGTGGATCTATGGTTTTGGGGGATTTTCTTCCAGTTTTGGGGGTGATGCCGTTCTTGTTTGGGGTGTTTTTGACGTTTTTTGGGGTCTCTGTTGGGTTCTGTTGGGTTCTCGTTGGTCATCGTGTTGGAAAAGGGTAAATTGTGGTTTTTGGAGAAGATCAGGTAGGTTTAGGGTGGTTTTGGGGTGGATCTATGGTTTTGGGGGATTTTCTTCCAGTTTTGGTGGTGATGCCGTTCTTGTTTGGGGTGTTTTTGACGTGTTTTGGTGTCTCCATTAGGTTTTGTTGGGTTCTTGTTTGTCATTATGTTAAATAGGTGTGGATTGTGGGTTTTGGAGAACATCAGGTAGGTTTAGGGTGGTTTTGGGGTGGATCTATGGTTTTGGGGGATTTTCTTCCAGTTTTGGTGGTGATGCCGTTCTTGTTTGGGGTGTTTTTGACGTTTTTTGGGGTCTCTGTTGGGTTCTGTTGGGTTCTCGTTGGTCATCGTGTTGGAAAAGTGTAAATTGTGGGTTTTGGAGAACTTCAGGTAGGTTTAGGGGGAGTTTTCGCGTGGATTCATGGTATTTGGTGTTTTCTTCTTTTTGGGGGAGTGATCCTCTCCTTTCTTCGGGTGATTTTGAAGTGTTTTGGGGTTTCCGTTGCGTTTCGTTGAATTCCTAATGTGTTTTATGGTGGTTTGGAGTGTGCTTTGGGATTAGGAGAACATCAGGTAGGTTTAGGGTGTCTTTGGGGTGGATCTATGGTATTTGGGGTTTTCTTCTATTTTTTGGCGTGATTCTGTTCTTTTTTGGGGTGTATTTGAAGTGTTTTGGGGTCTCCGTTGGGTTTTGTTTGGTTCTCGTTGGTCATCATGGTGGAAAAGGGTAAATTGTGGGTTTTGGAGAACATCAGGTAGGTTTAGGGTGGTTTTGGGGTGGATCTATGGTTTTGGCGTATTTTCTTCCAGTTTTGGGGGTGATGCCGATATTTTTTGGGGTGTTTTTGACGTGTTTTGGTGTCTCCATTAGGTTTTGTTGGGATCTTGTTTGTCATTATGTTAAATAAGAGTGGATTGTGGGTTTTGGAGAACATCAGGTAGTTTTAGGGTGGTTTTGGGGTGGATCTATGGTTTTGGGGGATTTTCTTCCAGTTTTGGTGGTGATGCCGTTCTTGTTTAGGGTGTTTTTGACGTTTTTTGGGGTCTCTGTTGGGTTCTGTTGGGTTCTCGTTGGTCATCGTGTTGGAAAAGGGTAAATTGTGGTTTTTGGAGAAGATCAGGTAGGTTTAGGGTGGTTTTGGGGTGGATCTATGGTTTTGGGGATTTTCTTCCAGTTTTGGTGGTGATGCCGTTCTTGTTTGGGGTGTTTTTGACGTTTTTTGGGGTCTCTGTTGGGTTCTGTTGGGTTCTCGTTGGTCATCGTGTTGGAAAAGGGTAAATTGTGGTTTTTGGAGAACATCAGGTAGGTTTAGGGTGTCTTTGGGGTGGATCTATGGTTTTGGGGGATTTTCTTCCAGTTTTGGTGGTGATGCCGTTCTTGTTTGGGGTGTTTTTGACGTTTTTTGGGGTCTCTGTTGGGTTCTGTTGGGTTCTCGTTTGTCATCGTGTTGGAAAAGGGTAAATTGTGGGTTTTGGAGAACATCAGGTAGTTTTAGGGTGGTTTTGGGGTGGATCTTTGGTTTTGGGGGATTTTCTTCCAGTTTTGGTGGGTATGCCGTTCTTGTTTGGGGTGTTTTTGACGTTTTTTGGGGTCTCCGATGGGTTTTGTGGGTTCTCGTTGGTTATCATGGTGGAAAAGGGTAAATTGTGGGTTTTGGAGAACATCAGGTAGGTTTAGGGTGGTTTTGGGGTGGATCTATGGTTTTGGCATATTTTCTTCCAGTTTTGGGGGTGATGCCGATATTTTTTGGGGTGTTTTTGACGTGTTTTCGGGTCTCCATTAGGTTTTGTTGGGTTCTTGTTTGTCATTATGTTAAATAGGAGTGGATTGTGGTTTTTGGAGAACATCAGGTAGGTTTAGGGTGGTTTTGGGGTGGATCTATGGTTTTGGGGGTTTTCTTCCAGTTTTGGGGGTGATGCCATTCTTGTTTGTGGTATTTTTTAAGGTTTTTGTGGTCTCTGTTTGGTTTTGTTGGGTTCTCGTTGGTCATCGTGTTGTAAAAGTGTAAATTGTGGGTTTTGGAGAACTTCAGGTAGGTTTAGGGGGAGTTTTCGCGTGGATTCATGGTATTTGGGGTTTTCTTCTTTTTGGGGGAGTGATCCTCTCCTTTCTTCGGGTGATTTTGATGTGTTTTGGGGATTCCGTTGCGTTTCGTTGAATTCCTAATGTGTTTTATGGTGGTTTGGAGTGTGCTTTGGGATTAGGAGAACATCAGGTAGGTTTAGGGTGTCTTTGGGGTGGATCTATGGTATTTGGGATTTTCTTCCATTTTTTGGCGTGATCCTGTTCTTTTTTGGGGTGTATTTGAAGTGTTTTGGGGTCTCCGTTGGGTTTTGTTTGGTTCTCGTTGGTCATCATGGTGGAAAAGGGTAAATTGTGGGTTTTGGAGAAGATCAGGTAGGTTTAGGGTGGTTTTGGGGTGGATCTATGGTTTTGGTGGATTTTCTTCCAGTTTTGGTGGTGATGCCTTTCTTGTTTGGGGTGTTTTTGACGTGTTTTGGTGTGTCCATTAGGTTTTGTTGGGTTCTTGTTTGTCATTATGTTAAATAGGTGTGGATTGTGGGTTTTGGAGAACATCAGGTAGGTTTAGGGTGTCTTTGGGGTGGATCTATGGTTTTGGGGGATTTTCTTCCAGTTTTGGGGGTGATGCCGTTCTTGTTTGGGGTATTTTTGACGTTTTTTGGGGTCTCCGTTGGGTTTTGTTGGGTTCTCGTTGGTTATCATGGTGGAAAAGGGTAAATTGTGGGTTTTGGAGAACATCAGGTAGGTTTAGGGTGGTTTTGGGGTGGATCTATGGTTTTGGCGTATTTTCTTCCAGTTTTGGGGGTGATGCCGATATTTTTGTGGTGTTTTTTACGTGTTTTGGGGTCTCCATTAGGTTTTGTTGTGTTCTTGTTTGTCATTATGTTAAATAGGAGTGGATTGTGGTTTTTGGAGAACATCAGGTAGGTTTAGGGTGGTTTTGGGGTGGATCTATGGTTTTGGCGTATTTTCTTCCAGTTTTGGGGGTGATGCCGATATTTTTTGTGGTGTTTTTTACGTGTTTTGGGGTCTCCATTAGGTTTTGTTGGGTTCTTGTTTGTCATTATGTTAAATAGGAGTGGATTGTGGTTTTTGGAGAACATCAGGTAGTTTTAGGGTGGTTTTGGGGTGGATCTATGGTTTTGGTGGATTTTCTTCCAGTTTTGGTGGTGATGACGTTCTTGTTTGGGGTGTTTTTGACGTTTTTGGGGGTCTCTGTTGGGTTCTGTTGCGTTCTCGTTGGTCATCGTGTTGGAAAAGGGTAAATTGTGGTTTTTGGAGAAGATCAGGTAGGTTTCGGGTGGTTTTGGGGTGGATCTATGGTTTTGGGGGATTTTCTTCCAGTTTTGGTGGTGATGCCGTTCTTGTTTGGGGTGTTTTTGACGTTTTTTGGGGTCTCTGTTGGGTTCTGTTGGGTTCTCGTTGGTCATCGTGTTGGAAAAGGGTAAATTGTGGTTTTTGGAGAACATCAGGTAGGTTTAGGGTGTCTTTGGGGTGGATCTATGGTTTTGGGGGATTTTCTTCCAGTTTTGGTGGTGATGCCGTTCTTGTTTGGGGTGTTTTTGACGTTTTTTGGGGTCTCCGTTGGGTTTTGTTGGGTTCTCGTTGGTTATCATGGTGGAAAAGGGTAAATTGTGGGTTTTGGAGAACATCAGGTAGTTTTAGGGTGGTTTTGGGGTGGATCTATGGTTTTGGTGTATTTTCTTCCAGTTTTGGGGGTGATGCCGATATTTTTTGGGGTGTTTTTTACGTGTTTTCGGGTCTCCATTAGGTTTTGTTGGGTTCTTGTTTGTCATTATGTTAAATAGGAGTGGATTGTGGTTTTTGGAGAACATCAGGTAGGTTTAGGGTGGTTTTGGGGTGGATCTATGGTTTTGGGGGTTTTCTTCCAGTTTTGGGGGTGATGCCATTCTTGTTTGTGGTATTTTTTAAGGTTTTTGTGGTCTCTGTTTGGTTTTGTTGGGTTCTCGTTGGTCATCGTGTTGTAAAAGTGTAAATTGTGGGTTTTGGAGAACTTCAGGTAGGTTTAGGGGGAGTTTTCGCGTGGATTCATGGTATTTGGGGTTTTCTTCTTTTTGGGGGAGTGATCCTCTCCTTTCTTCGGGTGATTTTGATGTGTTTTGGGGATTCCGTTGCGTTTCGTTGAATTCCTAATGTGTTTTATGGTGGTTTGGAGTGTGCTTTGGGATTAGGAGAACATCAGGTAGGTTTAGGGTGTCTTTGGGGTGGATCTATGGTATTTGGGATTTTCTTCCATTTTTTGGCGTGATCCTGTTCTTTTTTTGGGGTGTATTTGAAGTGTTTTGGGGTCTCCGTTGGGTTTTGTTTGGTTCTCGTTGGTCATCATGGTGGAAAAGGGTAAATTGTGGGTTTTGGAGAACATCAGGTAGGTTTAGGGTGGTTTTGGGGTGGATCTATGGTTTTGGTGGATTTTCTTCCAGTTTTGGTGGTGATGCCGTTCTTGTTTGGGGTGTTTTTGACGTGTTTTGGTGTGTCCATTAGGTTTTGTTGGGTTCTTGTTTGTCATTATGTTAAATAGGTGTGGATTGTGGTTTTTGAAGAAGATCAGGTAGGTTTAGGGTGGTTTTGGGGTGGATCTATGGTTTTGGCGTATTTTCTTCCAGTTTTGGGGGTGATGCCGTTCTTGTTTGGGGTGTTTTTGACGTTTTTTGGGGTCTCCTTTGGGTTTTGTTGGGTTCTCGTTGGTTATCATGGTGGAAAAGGGTAAATTGTGGGTTTTGGAGAAGATCAGGTAGGTTTAGGGTGGTTTTGGGGTGGATCTATGGTTTTGGCGTATTTTCTTCCAGTTTTGGGGGTGATGCCGATATTTTTTGGGGTGTTTTTTACGTGTTTTGGGGTCTCCATTAGGTTTTGTTGGGTTCTTGTTTGTCATTATGTTAAATAGGAGTGGATTGTGGGTTTTGGAGAAGATCAGGTAGTTTTAGGGTGGTTTTGGCATGGATCTATGGTTTTGGGGGATTTTCTTCCAGTTTTGGTGGTGATGCCGTTCTTGTTTGGGGTGTTTTTGACGTTTTTTGGGGTCTCTGTTGGGTTCTGTTGGGTTCTCGTTGGTCATCGTGTTGGAAAAGGGTAAATTGTGTTTTTTGGAGAAGATCAGGTAGGTTTAGGGTGTCTTTGGGGTGGATCTATGGTTTTGGGGGATTTTCTTCCAGTTTTGGTGGTGATGCCGTTCTTGTTTGGGGTGTTTTTTAAGGTTTTTGTGGTCTCTGTTTGGTTTTGTTGCGTTCTCGTTGGTCATCGTGTTGTAAAAGTGTAAATTGTGGGTTTTGGAGAACTTCAGTTAGGTTTAGGGGGAGTTTTCGCGTGGATTCATGGTATTTGGGGTTTTCTTCTTTTTGGGGGAGTGATCCTCTCCTTTCTTCGGGTGATTTTGAAGTGTTTTGGGGTTTCCGTTGCGTTTCGTTGAATTCTGTGTTTTATGGTGGTTTGGAGTGTGCTTTGGGATTAGGAGAACATCAGGTAGGTTTAGGGTGTCTTTGGGGTGGATCTATGGTATTTGGGGTTTTCTTCTATTTTTTGGCGTGGTCCTGTTCTTTTTTGGGGTGTATTTGAAGTGTTTTGGGGTCTCCGTTGGGTTTTGTTTGGTTCTCGTTGGTCATCATGGTGGAAAAGGGTAAATTGTGGGTTTTGGAGAACATCAGGTAGGTTTAGGGTGGTTTTGGGGTGGATCTATGGTTTTGGTGGATTTTCTTCCAGTTTTGGTGGTGATGCCGTTCTTGTTTGGGGTGTTTTTGACGTTTTTTGGGGTCTCCATTAGGTTTTGTTGGGTTCTTGTTTGTCATTATGTTAAATAGGTGTGGATTGTGGGTTTTGGAGAAGATCAGGTAGGTTTAGGGTGGTTTTGGGGTGGATCTATGGTTTTGGGGGATTTTCTTCCAGTTTTGGTGGTGATGCCGTTCTTGTTTGGGGTGTTTTTGACGTGTTTTAGTGTCTCCATTAGGTTTTGTTGGGTTCTTGTTTGTCATTATGTTAAATAGGTGTGGATTGTGGTTTTTGAAGAAGATCAGGTAGGTTTAGGGTGGTTTTGGGGTGGATCTATGGTTTTGGGGGATTTTCTTCCAGTTTTGGTGGTGATGCCGTTCTTGTTTGGGGTGTTTTGACGTTTTTTGGGGTCTCCTTTGGGTTTTGTTGGGTTCTCGTTGGTTATCATGGTGGAAAAGGGTAAATTGTGGGTTTTGGAGAACATCAGGTAGGTTTAGGGTGGTTTTGGGGTGGATCTATGGTTTTGGCGTATTTTCTTCCAGTTTTGGGGGTGATTCCGATATTTTTTGGGGTGTTTTTTACGTGTTTTGGGGTCTCCATTAGGTTTTGTTGGGTTCTTGTTTGTCATTATGTTAAATAGGAGTGGATTGTGGGTTTTGGAGAAGATCAGGTAGTTTTAGGGTGGTTTTGGCATGGATCTATGGTTTTGGGGGATTTTCTTCCAGTTTTGGTGGTGATGCCGTTCTTGTTTGGGGTGTTTTTGATGTTTTTTGGGGTCTCTGTTGGGTTCTGTTGGGTTCTCGTTGGTCATCGTGTTGGAAAAGGGTAAATTGTGGTTTTTGGAGAAGATCAGGTAGGTTTAGGGTGTCTTTGGGGTGGATCTATGGTTTTGGGGGATTTTCTTCCAGTTTTGGTGGTGATGCCGTTCTTGTTTGGGGTGTTTTTAAGGTTTTTGGGGTCTCTGTTTGGTTTTGTTGGGTTCTCGTTGGTCATCGTGTTGTAAAAGTGTAAATTGTGGGTTTTGGAGATCTTCAGTTAGGTTTAGGGGGAGTTTTCGCGTGGATTCATGGTATTTGGGGTTTTCTTCTTTTTGGGGGAGTGATCCTCTCCTTTCTTCGGGTGATTTTGAAGTGTTTTGGGGTTTCCGTTGCGTTTCGTTGAATTCCTAATGTGTTTTATGGTGGTTTGGAGTGTGCTTTGGGATTAGGAGAACATCAGGTAGGTTTAGGGTGTCTTTGGGGTGGATCTATGGTATTTGGGGTTTTCTTCTATTTTTTGGCGTGGTCCTGTTCTTTTTTGGGGTGTATTTGAAGTGTTTTGGGGTCTCCGTTGGGTTTTGTTTGGTTCTCGTTGGTCATCATGGTGGAAAAGGGTAAATTGTGGGTTTTGGAGAACATCAGGTAGGTTTAGGGTGGTTTTGGGGTGGATCTATGGTTTTGGTGGATTTTCTTCCAGTTTTGGTGGTGATGCCGTTCTTGTTTGGGGTGTTTTTGACGTGTTTTGGTGTGTCCTTTAGGTTTTGTTGGGTTCTTGTTTGTCATTATGTTAAATAGGTGTGGATTGTGGGTTTTGGAGAAGATCAGGTAGGTTTAGGGTGGTTTTGGGGTGGATCTATGGTTTTGGGGGATTTTCTTCCAGTTTTGGTGGTGATGCCGTTCTTGTTTGGGGTGTTTTTGACGTTTTTTGGGTCTCTGTTGGGTTCTGTTGGGTTCTCGTTGGTCATCGTGTTGGAAAAGGTTAAATTGTGGTTTTTGGAGAAGATCAGGTAGGTTTAGGGTGTCTTTGGGGTGGATCTATGGTTTTGGGGGTTTTCTTCCAGTTTTGGGGGTGATGCCATTCTTGTTTGGGGTATTTTTTAAGGTTTTTGTGGTCTCTGTTTGGTTTTGTTGGGTTCTCGTTCGTCATCATCGTGGAGAAGTGTAAATTGTGGGTTTTGGAGAACTTCAGGTAGGTTTAGGGGGAGTTTTCGCGTGGATTCATGGTATTTGGGTTTTCTTCTTTTTGGGGGAGTGATCCTCTCCTTTCTTCGGGTGATTTTGAAGTGTTTTGGGGTTTCCGTTGCGTTTCGTTGAATTCCTAATGTGTTTTATGGTGGTTTGGAGTGTGCTTTGGGATTAGGAGAACATCAGGTAGGTTTAGGGTGGTTTTGGGGTGGATCTATGGTTTTGGGGGATTTTCTTCCAGTTTTGGTGGTGATGCCGTTCTTGTTTGGGGTGTTTTTGACGTTTTTTGGGGTCTCTGTTGGGTTCTGTTGGGTTCTCGTTGGTCATCGTGTTGGAAAAGGGTAAATTGTGGTTTTTGGAGAAGATCAGGTAGGTTTAGGGTGGTTTTGGGGTGGATCTATGGTTTTGGCGGATTTTCTTCCAGTTTTGGGGGTGATGCCGTTCTTGTTTGGGGTGTTTTTGACGTTTTTTGGGGTCTCCGTTGGGTTTTGTTGGGTTCTCGTTGGTTATCATGGTGGAAAAGGGTAAATTGTGGTTTTTGGAGAACATCAGGTAGGTTTAGGGTGGTTTTGGGGTGGATCTATGGTTTTGGCGTATTTTCTTCCAGTTTTGGGGGTGATGCCGATATTTTTTGGGGTGTTTTTTACGTGTTTTGGATCTCTGTTGGGTTCTGTTGGGTTCTCGTTGGTCATCGTGTTGGAAAAGGGGTAAATTGTGGTTTTTGGAGAACATCAGGTAGGTTTAGGGTGTCTTTGGGGTGGATCTATGGTTTTGGGGGTTTTCTTCCAGTTTTGGGGGTGATGCCATTCTTGTTTGGGGTATTTTTTAAGGTTTTTGTGGTCTCTGTTTGGTTTTGTTGGGTTCTCGTTCATCATCATCGTGGAGAAGTGTAAATTGTGGGTTTTGGAGAACTTCAGGTAGGTTTAGGGGGAGTTTTCGCGTGGATTCATGGTATTTGGGGTTTTCTTCTTTTTGGGGGAGTGATCCTCTCCTTTCTTCGGGTGATTTTGAAGTGTTTTGGGGTTTCCGTTGCGTTTCGTTGAATTCCTAATGTGTTTTATGGTGGTTTGGAGTGTGCTTTGGGATTAGGAGAACATCAGGTAGGTTTAGGGTGGTTTTGGGGTGGATCTATGGTATTTGGGGTTTTCTTCTATTTTTTGGCGTGGTCCTGTTCTTTTTTGGGGGTGTATTTGAAGTGTTTTGGGGTCTCCGTTGGGTTTTGTTTGGTTCTCGTTGGTCATCATGGTGGAAAAGGGTAAATTGTGGGTTTTGGAGAACATCAGGTAGGTTTAGGGTGGTTTTGGGGTGGATCTATGGTTTTGGTGTATTTTCTTCCAGTTTTGGTGGTGATGCCGTTCTTGTTTGGGGTGTTTTTGACGTTTTTTGGGGTCTCCATTAGGTTTTGCTGGGTTCTTGTTTGTCATTATGTTAAATAGGTGTGGATTGTGGTTTTTGGAGAAGATCAGGTAGGTTTAGGGTGTCTTTGGGGTGGATCTATGGTTTTGGTGTATTTTCTTCCAGTTTTGGTGGTGATGCCGTTCTTGTTTGGGGTGTTTTGACGTGTTTTGGTGTCTCCATTAGGTTTTGTTGGGTTCTTGTTTGTCATTATGTTAAATAGGTGTGGATTGTGGGTTTTGGAGAACATCAGGTAGGTTTAGGGTGGTTTTGGGGTGGATCTATGGTTTTGGGGATTTTCTTCCAGTTTTGGTGGTGATGCCGTTCTTGTTTGGGGTGTTTTTGACGTTTTTTGGGGTCTCTGTTGGGTTCTCTTGGGTTCTCGTTGGTCATCGTGTTGGAAAAGGGTAAATTGTGGTTTTTGGAGAAGATCAGGTAGGTTTAGGGTGGTTTTGGGGTGGATCTATGGTTTTGGGGGATTTTCTTCCAGTTTTGGGTGTGATGCCGTTCTTGTTTGGGGTGTTTTTGACGTTTTTTGGGGTCTCGTTGGGTTTTGTTGGGTTCTCGTTGGTTATCATGGTGGAAAAGTGTAAATTGTGGGTTTTGGAGAACATCAGGTAGGTTTAGGGTGTCTTTGGGGTGGATCTATGGTTTTGGCGTATTTTCTTCCAGTTTTGGGGGTGATGCCGATATTTTTTGGGGTGTTTTTTTACGTGTTTTGGGGTCTCCGTTGGGTTTTGTTTGCTTCTCGTTTGTCATTATGTTAAATAGGAGTGGATTGTGGGTTTTGGAGAACATCAGGTAGTTTTAGGGTGGTTTTGGGGTGGATCTATGGTTTTGGGGGATTTTCTTCCAGTTTTGGTGGTGATGCCGTTCTTGTTTGGGGTGTTTTTGACGTTTTTTGGGGTCTCTGTTGGGTTCTGTTGGGGTTCTCGTTGGTCATCGTGTTGGAAAAGGGTAAATTGTGGTTTTTGGAGAACATCAGGTAGGTTTAGGGTGTCTTTGGGGTGGATCTATGGTTTTGGGGGTTTTCTTCCAGTTTTGGGGGTGATGCCATTCTTGTTTGGGGTATTTTTTAAGGTTTTTGTGGTCTCTGTTTGGTTTTGTTGGGTTCTCGTTGGTCATCGTGTTGTAAAAGTGTAAATTGTGGGTTTTGGAGAACTTCAGGTAGGTTTAGGGGGAGTTTTCGCGTGGATTCATGGTATTTGGGGTTTTCTTCTTTTTGGGGGAGTGATCCTCTCCTTTCTTCGGGTGATTTTGAAGTGTTTTTGGGGTTTCCGTTGCGTTTCGTTGAATTCCTAATGTGTTTTATGGTGGTTAGGAGTGTAGACTTTGGGTTTTGGAGAACATCAGGTAGATTTAGGGTGTTTTGGGGTGGATCTGATCTATGGTATTTGGGGTTTTCTTCTATTTTTTGGCGTGGTCCTGTTCTTTTTTGGGGTGTATTTGAAGTGTTTTGGGGTCTCCGTTGGGTTTTGTTTGGTTCTCGTTGGTCATCATGGTGGAAAAGGGTAAATTGTGGGTTTTGGAGAACATCAGGTAGGTTTAGGGTGGTTTTGGGGTGGATCTATGGTTTTGGTGTATTTTCTTCCAGTTTTGGTGGTGATGCCGTTCTTGTTTGGGGTGTTTTTGACGTGTTTTGGTGTCTCCATTAGGTTTTGTTGGGTTCTTGTTTGTCATTATGTTAAATAGGTGTGGATTGTGGTTTTTGGAGAAGATCAGGTAGGTTTAGGGTGTCTTTGGGGTGGATCTATGGTTTTGGTGTATTTTCTTCCAGTTTTGGTGGTGATGCCGTTCTTGTTTGGGGTGTTTTTGACGTGTTTTGGTGTCTCCATTAGGTTTTGTTGGGTTCTTGTTTGTCATTATGTTAAATAGGTGTGGATTGTGGGTTTTGGAGAACATCAGGTAGGTTTAGGGTGGTTTTGGGGTGTATCTATGGTTTTGGGGGATTTTCTTCCAGTTTTGGTGGTGATGCCGTTCTTGTTTGGGGTGTTTTTGACGTTTTTTGGGGTCTCTGTTGGGTTCTCTTGGGTTCTCGTTGGTCATCGTGTTGGAAAAGGGTAAATTGTGGTTTTTGGAGATGATCAGGTAGGTTTAGGGTGGTTTTGGGGTGGATCTATGGTTTTGGGGGATTTTCTTCCAGTTTTGGTGGTGATGCCGTTCTTGTTTGGGGTGTTTTTGACGTTTTTTGGGGTCTCCGTTGGGTTTTGTTGGGTTCTCGTTGGTTATCATGGTGGAAAAGGGTAAATTGTGGGTTTTGGAGAACATCAGGTAGGTTTAGGGTGGTTTTGGGGTGGATCTATGGTTTTGGCGGATTTTCTTCCAGTTTTGGGGGTGATGCCGTTCTTGTTTGGGGTGTTTTTGACGTGTTTTGGGGTCTCCGTTGGGGTTTGTTTGGTTCTCGTTGGTCATCATGGTGGAAAAGGGTAAATTGTGGGTTTTGGAGAACATCAGGTAGGTTTAGGGTGGTTTTGGGGTGGATCTATGGTTTTGGGGGATTTTCTTCCAGTTTTGGGGGTGATGCCGATATTTTTTGGGGTGTTTTTGACGTTTTTTGGGGTCTCTGTTGGGTTCTGTTGGGTTCTCGTTGGTCATCGTGTTGGAAAAGGGTAAATTGTGGTTTTTGGAGAAGATCAGGTAGGTTTAGGGTGGTTTTGGGGTGGATCTATGGTTTTGGGGGATTTTCTTCCAGTTTTGGTGGTGATGCCGTTCTTGTTTGGGGTGTTTTTGACGTTTTTTGGGGTCTCTGTTGGGTTCTGTTGGGTTCTCGTTGGTCATCGTGTTGGAAAAGGGTAAATTGTGGTTTTTGCTGAACATCAGGTAGGTTTAGGGTGTCTTTGGGGTGGATCTATGGTTTTGGGGGATTTTCTTCCAGTTTTGGTGGTGATGCCGTTCTTGTTTGGGGTGTTTTTGACGTTTTTTGGGATCTCTGTTGGGTTCTGTTGGGTTCTCGTTGGTCATCGTGTTGGAAAAGGGTAAATTGTGGGTTTTGGAGAACATCAGGTAGTTTTAGGGTGGTTTTGGGGTGGATCTTTGGTTTTGGGGGATTTTCTTCCAGTTTTGGTGGGTATGCCGTTCTTGTTTGGGGTGTTTTTGACGTTTTTTGGGGTCTCCGTTGGGTTTTGTTGGGTTCTCGTTGGTTATCATGGTGGAAAAGGGTAAATTGTGGGTTTTGGAGAACATCAGGTAGGTTTAGGGTGGTTTTGGGGTGGATCTATGGTTTTGGCATATTTTCTTCCAGTTTTGGGGGTGATGCCGATATTTTTTGGGGTGTTTTTTACGTGTTTTCTGGTCTCCATTAGGTTTTGTTGGGTTCTTGTTTGTCATTATGTTAAATAGGAGTGGATTGTGGTTTTTGGAGAACATCAGGTAGGTTTAGGGTGGTTTTGGGGTGGATCTATGGTTTTGGGGGTTTTCTTCCAGTTTTGGGGGTGATGCCATTCTTGTTTGTGGTATTTTTTAAGGTTTTTGTGGTCTCTGTTTGGTTTTGTTGGGTTCTCGTTGGTCATCGTGTTGTAAAAGTGTAAATTGTGGTTTTTGGAGAACTTCAGGTAGGTTTAGGGGGAGTTTTCGCGTGGATTCATGGTATTTGGGGTTTTCTTCTTTTTGGGGGAGTGATCCTCTCCTTTCTTCGGGTGATTTTGATGTGTTTTGGGGATTCCGTTGCGTTTCGTTGAATTCCTAATGTGTTTTATGGTGGTTTGGAGTGTGCTTTGGGATTAGGAGAACATCAGGTAGGTTTAGGGTGTCTTTGGGGTGGATCTATGGTATTTGGGATTTTCTTCCATTTTTTGGCGTGATCCTGTTCTTTTTTGGGGTGTATTTGAAGTGTTTTGGGGTCTCCGTTGGGTTTTGTTTGGTTCTCGTTGGTCATCATGGTGGAAAAGGGTAAATTGTGGGTTTTGGAGAACATCAGGTAGGTTTAGGGTGGTTTTGGTGTGGATCTATGGTTTTGGTGGATTTTCTTCCAGTTTTGGGGGTGATGCCGATATTTTTTGGGGTGTTTTTTACGTGTTTTGGGGTCTCCATTAGGTTTAGTTGGGTTCTTGTTTGTCATTATGTTAAATAGGAGTGGATTGTGGGTTTTGGAGAACATCAGGTAGTTTTAGGGTGGTTTTGGGGTGGATCTATGGTTTTGGGGGATTTTCTTCCAGTTTTGGTGGTGATGCCGTTCTTGTTTGGGGTGTTTTTGACGTTTTTTGGGATCTCTGTTGGGTTCTGTTGGGTTCTCGTTGGTCATCGTGTTGGAAAAGGGTAAATTGTGGTTTTTGGAGAACATCAGGTAGGTTTAGGGTGTCTTTGGGGTGGATCTATGGTTTTGGGGGATTTTCTTCCAGTTTTGGGGGTGATGCCATTCTTGTTTGGGGTATTTTTTAAGGTTTTTGTGGTCTCTGTTTGGTTTTGTTGGGTTCTCGTTCGTCATCATCGTGGAGAAGTGTAAATTGTGGGTTTTGGAGAACTTCAGGTAGGTTTAGGGGGAGTTTTCGCGTGGATTCATGGTATTTGGGGTTTTCTTCTTTTTGGGGGAGTGATCCTCTCCTTTCTTCGGGTGATTTTGAAGTGTTTTGGGGTTTCCGTTGCGTTTCGTTGAATTCCTAATGTGTTTTATGGTGGTTTGGAGTGTGCTTTGGGATTAGGAGAACATCAGGTAGGTTTAGGGTGGTTTTGGGGTGGATCTATGGTATTTGGGGTTTTCTTCTATTTTTTGGCGTGGTCCTGTTCTTTTTTGGGGTGTATTTGAAGTGTTTTGGGGTCTCCGTTGGGTTTTGTTTGGTTCTCGTTGGTCATCATGGTGGAAAAGGGTAAATTGTGGGTTTTGGAGAACATCAGGTAGGTTTAGGGTGGTTTTGGGGTGGATCTATGGTTTTGGGGGATTTTCTTCCAGTTTTGGTGGTGATGCCGTTCTTGTTTGGGGTGTTTTTGACGTTTTTTGGGGTCTCTGTTGGGTTCTGTTGGGTTCTCGTTGGTCATCGTGTTGGAAAAGGGTAAATTGTGGTTTTTGGAGAAGATCAGGTAGGTTTAGGGTGGTTTTGGGGTGGATCTATGGTTTTGGGGGATTTTCTTCCAGTTTTGGGGGTGATGCCGTTCTTGTTTGGGGTGTTTTTGACGTTTTTTGGGGTCTCCGTTGGGTTTTGTTGGGTTCTCGTTGGTTATCATGGTGGAAAAGTGTAAATTGTGGGTTTTGGAGAACATCAGGTAGGTTTAGGGTGTCTTTGGGGTGGATCTATGGTTTTGGCGTATTTTCTTCCAGTTTTGGGGGTGATGCCGATATTTTTTGGGGTGTTTTTTACGTGTTTTGGGGTCTCCATTAGGTTTTGTTTGCTTCTCGTTTGTCATTATGTTAAATAGGAGTGGATTGTGGGTTTTGGAGAACATCAGGTAGTTTTAGGGTGGTTTTGGGGTGGATCTATGGTTTTGGGGGATTTTCTTCCAGTTTTGGTGGTGATGCCGTTCTTGTTTGGGGTGTTTTTGACGTTTTTTGGGGTCTCTGTTGGGTTCTGTTGGGTTCTCGTTGGTCATCGTGTTGGAAAAGGGTAAATTGTGGTTTTTGGAGAAGATCAGGTAGGTTTAGGGTGTCTTTGGGGTGGATCTATGGTTTTGGGGGTTTTCTTCCAGTTTTGGGGGTGATGCCATTCTTGTTTGGGGTATTTTTTAAGGTTTTTGTGGTCTCTGTTTGGTTTTGTTGGGTTCTCGTTGGTCATCGTGTTGGAAAAGTGTAAATTGTGGGTTTTGGAGAACTTCAGGTAGGTTTAGGGGGAGTTTTCGCGTGGATTCATGGTATTTGGGGTTTTCTTCTTTTTGGGGGAGTGATCCTCTCCTTTCTTCGGGTGATTTTGAAGTGTTTTGGGGTTTCCGTTGCGTTTCGTTGAATTCCTAATGTGTTTTATGGTGGTTTGGAGTGTGCTTTGGGATTAGGAGAACATCAGGTAGGTTTAGGGTGTCTTTGGGGTGGATCTATGGTATTTGGGGTTTTCTTCTATTTTTTGGCGTGGTCCTGTTCTTTTTTGGGGTGTATTTGAAGTGTTTTGGGGTCTCCGTTGGGTTTTGTTTGGTTCTCGTTGGTCATCATGGTGGAAAAGGGTAAATTGTGGGTTTTGGAGAACATCAGGTAGGTTTAGGGTGGTTTTGGGGTGGATCTATGGTTTTGGTGTATTTTCTTCCAGTTTTGGTGGTGATGCCGTTCTTGTTTGGGGTGTTTTTGACGTGTTTTGGTGTCTCCATTAGGTTTTGTTGGGTTCTTGTTTGTCATTATGTTAAATAGGTGTGGATTGTGGTTTTTGGAGAAGATCAGGTAGGTTTAGGGTGTCTTTGGGGTGGATCTATGGTTTTGGTGTATTTTCTTCCAGTTTTGGTGGTGATGCCGTTCTTGTTTGGGGTGTTTTTGACGTGTTTTGGTGTCTCCATTAGGTTTTGTTGGGTTCTTGTTTGTCATTATGTTAAATAGGTGTGGATTGTGGGTTTTGGAGAACATCAGGTAGGTTTAGGGTGGTTTTGGGGTGTATCTATGGTTTTGGGGGATTTTCTTCCAGTTTTGGTGGTGATGCCGTTCTTGTTTGGGGTGTTTTTGACGTTTTTTGGGGTCTCTGTTGGGTTCTCTTGGGTTCTCGTTGGTCATCGTGTTGGAAAAGGGTAAATTGTGGTTTTTGGAGATGATCAGGTAGGTTTAGGGTGGTTTTGGGGTGGATCTATGGTTTTGGGGGATTTTCTTCCAGTTTTGGTGGTGATGCCGTTCTTGTTTGGGGTGTTTTTGACGTTTTTTGGGGTCTCCGTTGGGTTTTGTTGGGTTCTCGTTGGTTATCATGGTGGAAAAGGGTAAATTGTGGGTTTTGGAGAACATCAGGTAGGTTTAGGGTGGTTTTGGGGTGGATCTATGGTTTTGGCGGATTTTCTTCCAGTTTTGGGGGTGATGCCGTTCTTGTTTGGGGTGTTTTTTACGTGTTTTGGGGTCTCCGTTGGGGTTTGTTTGGTTCTCGTTGGTCATCATGGTGGAAAAGGGTAAATTGTGGGTTTTGGAGAACATCAGGTAGGTTTAGGGTGGTTTTGGGGTGGATCTATGGTTTTGGGGGATTTTCTTCCAGTTTTGGGGGTGATGCCGATATTTTTTGGGGTGTTTTTGACGTTTTTTGGGGTCTCTGTTGGGTTCTGTTGGGTTCTCGTTGGTCATCGTGTTGGAAAAGGGTAAATTGTGGTTTTTGGAGAAGATCAGGTAGGTTTAGGGTGGTTTTGGGGTGGATCTATGGTTTTGGGGGATTTTCTTCCAGTTTTGGTGGTGATGCCGTTCTTGTTTGGGGTGTTTTTGACGTTTTTTGGGGTCTCTGTTGGGTTCTGTTGGGTTCTCGTTGGTCATCGTGTTGGAAAAGGGTAAATTGTGGTTTTTGCTGAACATCAGGTAGGTTTAGGGTGTCTTTGGGGTGGATCTATGGTTTTGGGGGATTTTCTTCCAGTTTTGGTGGTGATGCCGTTCTTGTTTGGGGTGTTTTTGACGTTTTTTGGGATCTCTGTTGGGTTCTGTTGGGTTCTCGTTGGTCATCGTGTTGGAAAAGGGTAAATTGTGGGTTTTGGAGAACATCAGGTAGT
>NW_028181134.1:0-59218 GCF_964211825.1 Aythya ferina
TAACTGATGTTCTCCAAAACCCACAATTTACACTTTTCCAACACGATGACCAACGAGAACCCAACAAAAACCCAACAGAGACCCCAAAAAAACGTCAAAAACACCCCAAACAAGAACGGCATCACCCCCAAAACTGGAAGAAAATCCCCCAAAACCATAGATCCACCCCAAAACCACCCTAAACCTACCTGATCTTCTCCAAAACCCACAATCCACTCCTATTTAACATAATGACAAACAAGAACACAACAAAACCTAATGGAGACTCCAAATCACGTCAAAAACACCCCAAGAAATATCGGCATCACCCCCAAAACTGGAAGAAAATCCGCCAAAACCATAGATCCACCCCAAAACTACCCTAAACCTACCTGATCTTCTCCAAAACCCACAATCCACTCCTATTTAACATAATGACAAACAAGAACACAACAAAACCTAATGGAGACCCCAAAACACGTCAAAAACACCCCAAACAAGAACAGCATCACGCCCAAAACTGGAAGAAAATACACCAAAACCATAGATCCACCCCCAAAACCACCCTACACCTACCTGATGTTCTCCAAAACCCACAATTTACCCTTTTCCAACACGATGACCAACGAGAACACAACAAAACCCAACAGAGACCCCAAAAAACGTCAAAAACACCCCAAACTAGAACGGCAACACCCCCAAAACTGGAAGAAAATCCGCCAAAACCATAGATCCACCCCAAAACCACCCTAAACCTACCTGATCTTCTCCAAAACCCACAATCCACACCTATTTAACATAATGACAAACAAGAACACAACAAAACCTAATGGAGACCCCAAAACACGTCAAAAACACCCCAACAAATATCGGCATCACCCCCAAAACTGGAAGAAAATACGCCAAAACCATAGATCCACACCAAAACCACCCTAAACCTACCTGATGTCCTCCAAAACCCACAATTTACACTTTTCCAACACGATGACCAACGAGAACCCAACAAAACCCAACAGAGACCCCAAAAACCTTAAAAACACCGCAAACAAAAATGGCATCACCCCCAAAACTGAAAGAAAATCCCCCAAAACCATAGATCCACCCCAAAACCACCCTACACCTACCTGATGTTCTCCAAAACCCACAATCCACTCCTATTTAACATAAAGACAAACAAGAACACAACAAAACCTAATGGAGACCCCAAAACACGTCAAAAACACCCCAAAAAATATCGGCATCACCCCCAAAACTGGAAGAAAATCCCCCAAAACCATAGACCCACACCAAAACCACCCTAAACCTACTTGATGTTCTCCAAAACCCACAATCCACTCCTATTTAACATAATGACAAACAAGAACACAACAAAACCTAATGGAGACCCCAAAACACGTCAAAAACACCCCAAAAAATATCGGCATCACCCCCAAAACTGGAAGAAAATCCCCCAAAACCATAGATCCACCCCAAAACCACCCGAAACCTACCTGATGTTCTCCAAAACCCACAATTTACACTTTTCCAACACGATGACCAACGAGAACCCAACAAAACCCAACAGAGACCCCAAAACACGTCAAAAACACCCCAAACAAGAACGGCATCACCCCCAAAACTGGAAGAAAATCCGCCAAAACCATAGATCCACCCCAAAACCACCCTACACCTACCTGATGTTCTCCAAAACCCACAATCCACTCCTATTTAACATAATGACAAACAAGACCACAACAAAACCTAATGGAGACCCCAAAACACGTCAAAAACACCCCAACAAATATCGGCATCACCCCCAAAACTCGAAGAAAATCCGCCAAAACCATAGATCCACCCCAAAACCACCCGAAACCTACCTGATGTTCTCCAAAACCCACAATCCACACCTATTTAACATAATGACAAACAAGAACACAACAAAACCTAATGGAGACACCAAAACACGTCAAAAACACCCCAACAAATATCGGCATCACCCCCAAAACTCGAAGAAAATCTGCCAGAACCATAGATCCACCCCAAAACCACCCTACACCTAACAGATGTTCTCCAAAACCCACAATTTACACTTTTCCAACACGATGACCAACGAGAACCCAACAAAACCCAACAGAGACCCCAAAAAACGTCAAAAACACCCCAAACAAGAACGGCATCACCCCCAAAACTGGAAGAAAATCCACCAAAATCATAGATCCACCCCAAAACTACCCTAAACCTACCTGATCTTCTCCAAAACCCACAATCCACTCCTATTTAACATAATGACAAACAAGAACACAACAAAACCTAATGGAGACCCCAAAACACGTCAAAAACACCCCAAACAAGAACAGCATCACCACCAAAACTGGATGAAAATACACCAAAACCATAGATCCACCCCAAAACCACCCGAAACCTACCTGATGTTCTCCAAAACCCACAATTTACCCTTTTTCCAACACGATGACCAACGAGAACACAACAAAACCCAACAGAGACCCCAAAAAACGTCAAAAACACCCCAAACTAGAACGGCAACACCCCCAAAACTGGAAGAAAATCCGCCAAAACCATAGATCCACCCCAAAACCACCCTAAACCTACCTGATGTTCTCCAAAACCCACAATCCACACCTATTTAACATAATGACAAACAAGAACACAACAAAACCTAATGGAGACCCCAAAACACGTCAAAAACACCCCAACAAATATCGGCATCACCCCCAAAACTGGAAGAAAATACGCCAAAACCATAGATCCACACCAAAACCACCCTAAACCTACCTGATGTCCTCCAAAACCCACAATTTACACTTTTCCAACACGATGACCAACGAGAACCCAACAAAACCCAACAGAGACCCCAAAAACCTTAAAAAAACACCGCAAACAAAAATGGCATCACCCCCAAAACTGAAAGAAAATCCCCCAAAACCATAGATCCACCCCAAAACCACCCTACACCTACCTGATGTTCTCCAAAACCCACAATCCACTCCTATTTAACATAAAGACAAACAAGAACAAAACAAAACCTAATGGAGACCCCAAAACACGTCAAAAACACCCCAACAAATATCGGCATCACCCCCAAAACTGGAAGAAAATCCCCCAAAACCATAGACCCACACCAAAACCACCCTAAACCTACCTGATGTTCTCCAAAACCCACAATCCACTCCTATTTAACATAATGACAAACAAGAACACAACAAAACCTAATGGAGACCCCAAAACACGTCAAAAACACCCCAAAAAATATCGGCATCACCCCCAAAACTGGAAGAAAATCCCCCAAAACCATAGATCCACCCCAAAACCACCCGAAACCTACCTGATGTTCTCCAAAACCCACAATTTACACTTTTCCAACACGATGACCAACGAGAACCCAACAAAACCCAACAGAGACCCCAAAACACGTCAAAAACACCCCAAACAAGAACGGCATCACCCCCAAAACTGGAAGAAAATCCGCCAAAACCATAGATCCACCCCAAAACCACCCTACACCTACCTGATGTTCTCCAAAACCCACAATCCACTCCTATTTAACATAATGACAAACAAGAACACAACAAAACCTAATGGAGACCCCAAAACACGTCAAAAACACCCCAACAAATATCGGCATCACCCCCAAAACTCGAAGAAAATCCGCCAAAACCATAGATCCACCCCAAAACCACCCTAAACCTACCTGATCTTCTCCAAAACCCACAATCCACTCCTATTTAACATAATGACAAACAAGAACACAACAAAACCTAATGGAGACCCCAAAACACGTCAAAAACACCCCAAACAAGAACAGCATCACCACCAAAACTGGATGAAAATACACCAAAACCATAGATCCACCCCAAAACCACCCGAAACCTACCTGATGTTCTCCAAAACCCACAATTTACCCTTTTCCAACACGATGACCAACGAGAACACAACAAAACCCAACAGAGACCCCAAAAAACGTCAAAAACACCCCAAACTAGAACGGCAACACCCCCAAAACTGGAAGAAAATCCGCCAAAACCATAGATCCACCCCAAAACCACCCTAAACCTACCTGATGTTCTCCAAAACCCACAATCCACACCTATTTAACATAATGACAAACAAGAACACAACAAAACCTAATGGAGACCCCAAAACAAGTCAAAAACACCCCAACAAATATCGGCATCACCCCCAAAACTGGAAGAAAATACGCCAAAACCATAGATCCACACCAAAACCACCCTTAACCTACCTGATGTCCTCCAAAACCCACAATTTACACTTTTCCAACACGATGACCAACGAGAACCCAACAAAACCCAACAGAGACCCCAAAAACCTTAAAAAACACCGCAAACAAAAATGGCATCACCCCCAAAACTGAAAGAAAATCCCCCAAAACCATAGATCCACCCCAAAACCACCCTACACCTACCTGATGTTCTCCAAAACCCACAATCCACTCCTATTTAACATAAAGACAAACAAGAACAAAACAAAACCTAATGGAGACCCCAAAACACGTCAAAAACACCCCAACAAATATCGGCATCACCCCCAAAACTGGAAGAAAATCCCCCAAAACCATAGACCCACACCAAAACCACCCTAAACCTACCTGATGTTCTCCAAAACCCACAATCCACTCCTATTTAACATAATGACAAACAAGAACACAACAAAACCTAATGGAGACCCCAAAACACGTCAAAAACACCCCAAAAAATATCGGCATCACCCCCAAAACTGGAAGAAAATCCCCCAAAAACCATAGATCCACCCCAAAACCACCCGAAACCTACCTGATGTTCTCCAAAACCCACAATTTACACTTTTCCAACACGATGACCAACGAGAACCCAACAAAACCCAACAGAGACCCCAAAACACGTCAAAAACACCCCAAACAAGAACGGCATCACCCCCAAAACTGGGAAGAAAATCCGCCAAAACCATAGATCCACCCCAAAACCACCCTACACCTACCTGATGTTCTCCAAAACCCACAATCCACTCCTATTTAACATAATGACAAACAAGAACACAACAAAACCTAATGGAGACCCCAAAACACGTCAAAAACACCCCAACAAATATCGGCATCACCCCCAAACTCGAAGAAAATCCGCCAAAACCATAGATCCACCCCAAAACCACCCGAAACCTACCTGATGTTCTCCAAAACCCACAATCCACACCTATTTAACATAATGACAAACAAGAACACAACAAAACCTAATGGAGACACCAAAACACGTCAAAAACACCCCAACAAATATCGGCATCACCCCCAAAACTCGAAGAAAATCTGCCAGAACCATAGATCCACCCCAAAACCACCCTACACCTAACTGATGTTCTCCAAAACCCACAATTTACACTTTTCCAACACGATGACCAACGAGAACCCAACAAAACCCAACAGAGACCCCAAAAAACGTCAAAAACACCCCAAACAAGAACGGCATCACCCCCAAAACTGGAAGAAAATACGCCAAAACCATAGATCCACCCCAAAACCACCCTAAACCTACCTGATCTTCTCCAAAACCACAATCCACACCTATTTAACATAATGACAAACAAGAACACAACAAAACCTAATGGAGACCCTAAAACACGTCAAAAACACCCCAAAAAATATCGGCATCACCCCCAAAACTGGAAGAAAATCCGCCAAAACCATAGATCCACCCCAAAACCACCCTAAACCTACCTGATGTTCTCCAAAACCCACAATCCACACCTATTTAACATAATGACAAACAAGAACACAACAAAACCTAATGGAGACCTCAAACCACGTCAAAAACACCCCAACAAATATCGGCATCACCCCCAAAACTGGAAGAAAATCTGCCAGAACCATAGATCCACCCCAAAACCACCCTAAACCTACCTGATGTTCTCCAAAACCCACAATCCACTCCTATTTAACATAATGACAAACAAGAACCCAACAAAACCTAATGGAGACCCCAAAACACGTCAAAAACACCCCAACAAATATCGGCATCACCCCCAAAACTGGAAGAAAACCCCAAATACCATAGATCCACCCCAAGGACACCCTAAACCTACCTGATGTTCTCCTAATTCCAAAGCACTCTCCCAACCAACATAAAACGCATTAGGAACTCAACGAAACGCAACGGAACCCCAAAACACTTCAAAATCACACGAAGAAAGGAGAGGATCACTCTCCAAAATAGAAGAAAACCCCAAATACCATGAATCCACGCGAAAAGTCCCCCTAAACCTACCTGAAGTTCTCCAAAACCCACAATTTACCCTTTTACAACACGATGACCATGGAAAACCAAACGAAACACAACGCAGACCCCAAAACACGTCAAAAACAACACAAAAAGTCCAGGATCATCCCCCCCCCCCCAAAAAAAAAAAAAAAAAATGAGTACCATATATCCACCCCAAAACCACCCTAAACCTACCTGATATTCTACAAAACCCACAATTTACACTTTTCCACCATGATGACCAACGAGAAGCCAACAAAACCCAACAGAGACCCCAAAAACCTTAAAAACACCCCCAAACAAAAATGGCGTCACCCCCAAAACTGGAAGAAAATCCGCCAAAACCATAGATCCACCCCAAAACCACCCTAAACCTACCTGATGTTCTCCAAAACCCACAATTTACACTTTTCCAACACGATGACCAACGAGAACCCAACAAAACCCAACAGAGACCCCAAAAAACGTCAAAAACACCCCAAACAAGAACGGCATCACCCCCAAAACTGGAAGAAAATACGCCAAAACCATAGATCCACCCCAAAACCACCCTAAACCTACCTGATCTTCTCCAAAACCCACAATCCATACCTATTTAACATAATGACAAAAAAGAACCCAACAAAACCTAATGGAGACCCCAAAACACGTCAAAAACACCCCAACAAATATCGGCATCACCCCCAAAAACTGGAAGAAAATACTCCAAAACCATAGATCCACCCCAAAACTACCCTACACCTAACTGATGTTCTCCAAAACCCACAATTTACACTTTTCCAACACGATGACCAACGAGAACCCAACAAAACCCAACAGAGACCCCAAAAAACGTCAAAAACACCCCAAACAAGAACGGCATCACCCCCAAAACTGGAAGAAAATCCCCCAAAACCATAGATCCACCCCAAAACCACCCTAAACCTACCTGATGTTCTCCAAAACCCACAATCCACTCCTATTTAACATAATGACAAACAAGAACACAACAAAACCTAATGGAGACTCCAAAAACACGTCAAAAAAACCCCAAGAAATATCGGCATCACCCCCAAAATGGAAGAAAATCCGCCAAAACCATAGATCCACCCCAAAACTACCCTAACCTACCTGATCTTCTCCAAAACCCACAATCCACTCCTATTTAACATAATGACAAACAAGAACACAACAAAACCTAATGGAGACCCCAAAACACGTCAAAAACACCCCAAACAAGAACAGCATCACGCCCAAAACTGGAAGAAAATACACCAAAACCATAGATCCACCCCAAAACCACCCGAAACCTACCTGATGTTCTCCAAAACCCACAATTTACCCTTTTCCAACACGATGACCAACGAGAACACAACAAAACCCAACAGAGACCCCAAAAAACGTCAAAAACACCCCAAACTAGAACGGCAACACCCCCAAAACTGGAAGAAAATCCGCCAAAACCATAGATCCACCCCAAAACCACCCTAAACCTACCTGATCTTCTCCAAAACCCACAATCCACACCTATTTAACATAATGACAAACAAGAACACAACAAAACCTAATGGAGACCCCAAAACACGTCAAAAACACCCCAACAAATATCGGCATCACCCCCAAAACTGGAAGAAAATACGCCAAAACCATAGATCCACACCAAAACCACCCTAAACCTACCTGATGTCCTCCAAAACCCACAATTTACACTTTTCCAACACGATGACCAACGAGAACCCAACAAAACCCAACAGAGACCCCAAAAACCTTAAAAAACACCGCAAACAAAAATGGCATCACCCCCAAAACTGAAAGAAAATCCCCCAAAACCATAGATCCACCCCAAAACCACCCTACACCTACCTGATGTTCTCCAAAACCCACAATCCACTCCTATTTAACATAAAGACAAACAAGAACACAACAAAACCTAATGGAGACCCCAAAACACGTCAAAAACACCCCAAAAAATATCGGCATCACCCCCAAAACTGGAAGAAAATCCCCCAAAACCATAGACCCACACCAAAACCACCCTAAACCTACCTGATGTTCTCCAAAACCCACAATCCACTCCTATTTAACATAATGACAAACAAGAACACAACAAAACCTAATGGAGACCCCAAAACACGTCAAAAACACCCCAAAAAATATCGGCATCACCCCCAAAACTGGAAGAAAATCCCCCAAAACCATAGATCCACCCCAAAACCACCCGAAACCTACCTGATGTTCTCCAAAACCCACAATTTACACTTTTCCAACACGATGACCAACGAGAACCCAACAAAACCCAACAGAGACCCCAAAACACGTCAAAAACACCCCAAACAAGAACGGCATCACCCCCAAAACTGGAAGAAAATCCGCCAAAACCATAGATCCACCCCAAAACCACCCTACACCTACCTGATGTTCTCCAAAACCCACAATCCACTCCTATTTAACATAATGACAAACAAGAACACAACAAAACCTAATGGAGACCCCAAAACACGTCAAAAACACCCCAAAAAATATCGGCATCACCCCCAAAACTCGAAGAAAATCCGCCAAAACCATAGATCCACCCCAAAACCACCCGAAACCTACCTGATCTTCTCCAAAACCCACAATCCACACATATTTAACATAATGACAAACAAGAACACAACAAAACCTAATGGAGACACCAAAACACGTCAAAAACACCCCAACAAATATCGGCATCACCCCCAAAACTCGAAGAAAATCTGCCAGAACCATAGATCCACCCCAAAACCACCCTACACCTAACTGATGTTCTCCAAAACCCACAATTTACACTTTTCCAACACGATGACCAACGAGAACCCAACAAAACCCAACAGAGACCCCAAAAAACGTCAAAAACACCCCAAACAAGAACGGCATCACCCCCAAAACTGGAAGAAAATACGCCAAAACCATAGATCCACCCCAAAACCACCCTAAACCTACCTGATCTTCTCCAAAACCCACAATCCACACCTATTTAACATAATGACAAACAAGAACACAACAAAACCTAATGGAGACTCCAAAACACGTCAAAAACACCCCAACAAATATCGGCATCACCCCCAAAACTGGAAGAAAATACGCCAAAAGCATAGATCCACCCCAAAACTACCCTAAACCTACCTGATCTTCTCCAAAACCCACAATCCACTCCTATTTAACATAATGACAAACAAGAACACAACAAAACCTAATGGAGACCCCAAAACACGTCAAAAACACCCCAAACAAGAACAGCATCACCACCAAAACTGGATGAAAATACACCAAAACCATAGATCCACCCCAAAACCACCCGAAACCTACCTGATGTTCTCCAAAACCCACAATTTACCCTTTTCCAACACGATGACCAACGAGAACACAACAAAACCCAACAGAGACCCCAAAAAACGTCAAAAACACCCCAAACTAGAACGGCAACACCCCCAAAACTGGAAGAAAATCCGCCAAAACCATAGATCCACCCCAAAACCACCCTAAACCTACCTGATCTTCTCCAAAACCCACAATCCACACCTATTTAACATAATGACAAACAAGAACACAACAAAACCTAATGGAGACCCCAAAACACGTCAAAAACACCCCAACAAATATCGGCATCACCCCCAAAACTGGAAGAAAATACGCCAAAACCATAGATCCACACCAAAACCACCCGAAACCTACCTGATGTTCTCCAAAACCCACAATTTACACTTTTCCAACACGATGACCAACGAGAACCCAACAAAACCCAACAGAGACCCCAAAAACCTTAAAAAACACCGCAAACAAAAATGGCATCACCCCCAAATCTGGAAGAAAATCCCCCAAAACCATAGATCCACCCCAAAACCACCCTAAACCTACCTTATGTTCTCCAAAACCCACAATCCACTCCTATTTAACATAAAGACAAACAAGAACACAACAAAACCTAATGGAGACCCCAAAACACGTCAAAAACACCCCAACAAATATCGGCATCACCCCCAAAAACTGGAAGAAAATCCCCCAAAACCATAGACCCACACCAAAACCACCCTAAACCTACCTGATCTTCTCCAAAACCCACAATCCACTCCTATTTAACATAATGACAAACAAGAACACAACAAAACCTAATGGAGACCCCAAAACACGTCAAAAACACCCCAAACAAGAACAGCATCACCCCCAAAACTGGAAGAAAATACGCCAAAACCATAGATCCACCCCAAAACCACCCGAAACCTACCTGATGTTCTCCAAAACCCACAAATTACCCTTTTCCATCACGATGACCAACGAGAACCCAACAAAACCCAACAGAGACCCCAAAAAACGTCAAAAACACCCCAAAAAATATCGGCATCACCCCCAAAACTGGAAGAAAATCCGCCAAAACCATAGATCCACCCCAAAACCACCCTAAACCTACCTGATCTTCTCCAAAACCCACAATCCACTCCTATTTAACATAATGACAAACAAGAACACAACAAAACCTAATGGAGACCACAAAACACGTCAAAAACACCCCAACAAATATCGGCATCACCCCCAAAACTGGAAGAAAATACACCAAAACCATAGATCCACCCCAAAACCACCCTACACCTACCTGATGTTATCCAAAACCCACAATTAGCCTTTTACAACACGATGACCAACGAGAACCCAACAAAACCCAACAGAGACCCCAAAAAACGTCAAAAACACCCCAAACAAGAACGGCATCACCCCCAAAACTGGAAGAAAATCCGCCAAAACCATAGATCCACCCCAAAACCACCCTACACCTACCTGATGTTCTCCAAAACCCACAATCCACTCCTATTTAACATAATGACAAACAAGAACACAACAAAACCTAATGGAGACACCAAAACACATCAAAAACACCCCAACAAATATCGGCATCACCCCCAAAACTGGAAGAAAATACGCCAAAACCATAGATCCACACCAAAACCACCCGAAACCTACCTGATGTTCTCCAAAACCCACAATCCACTCCTATTTAACATAATGACAAACAAGAACACAACAAAACCTAATGGAGACCCCAAAAAACGTCAAAAACACCCCAAACAAGAACGGCATCACCCCCAAAACTGGAAGAAAATCCGCCAAAACCATAGATCCACCCCAAAACCACCCTAAACCTACCTGATGTTCTCCAAAACCCACAATCCACTCCTATTTAACATAATGACAAACAAGAACACAACAAAACCTAATGGAGACCCCAATACACGTCAAAAACACCCCAAAAAATATCGGCATCACCCCCAAAACTGGAAGAAAATACGCCAAAACCATAGATCCACCACAAAAACACCCTAAACCTACCTGATGTTCTCCAAAACCCACAAATTACCCTTTTCCAACACGATGACCAACGAGAACCCAACAAAACCAAACAGAGACCACAAAAACCTTAAAAAACACCCCAAACAAGAATGGCATCACCACCAAAACTGGAAGAAAATCCGCCAAAACCATAGATCCACCCCAAAACCACCCGAAACCTACCTGATGTTCTCCAAAACCCACAATCCAAACATATTTAACATAATGACCAACAAGAACCTAACAAAACCCAACAGAGACCCCAAAAAACGTCAAAAACACCCCAAACCAGAACGGCATCACCCCCAAAACTGGAAGAAAATACGCCAAAACCATAGATCCACCCCAAAACCACCCTAAACCTACCTGATGTTCTCCAAAACCCACAATTTACCCTTTTCCAACACGATGACCAACGAGAACCCAACAAAACCAAACAGAGACCCCAAAAAAATTCAAAAACACCCCAAACAAGAACGGCATCACCCCCAAAACTGGAAGAAAATCCGCCAAAACCATAGATCCACCCCAAAACCACCCTAAACCTACCTGATCTTCTCCAAAACCCACAATCCACTCCTATTTAACATAATGACAAACAAGAACACAACAAAACCTAATGGAGACACCAAAACAACATCAAAAACACCCCAACAAATATCGGCATCACCCCCAAAACTGGAAGAAAATACGCCAAAACCATAGATCCACCCCAAAACCACCCTAAACCTACCTGATCTTCTCCAAAACCCACAATCCACTCCTATTTAACATAATGACAAACAAGAACACAACAAAACCTAATGGAGACACCAAAAAACGTCAAAAACACCCCAAACAAGAACGGCATCACCCCCAAAACTGGAAGAAAATACGCCAAAACCATAGACCCACACCAAACCACCCTAAACCTACCTGATCTTCTCCAAAACCCACAATCCACTCCTATTTAACATAATGACAAACAAGAACACAACAAAACCTAATGGAGACCCCAATACACGTCAAAAACACCCCAAAAAATATCGGCATCACCCCCAAAACTGGAAGAAAATACGCCAAAAGCATAGATCCACCACAAAAACACCCTAAACCTACCTGATGTTCTCCAAAACCCACAATTTACCCTTTTCCAACACGATGACCAACGAGAACACAACAAAACCCAACAGAGACCCCAAAACACGTCAAAAACACCCCAAACAAGAACGGCATCACCCCAAAACTGGAAGAAAATCCGCCAAAACCATAGATCCACCCCAAAACCACCCTAAACCTACCTGATCTTCTCCAAAACCCACAATTTACACTTTTCCAACACGATGACCAACGAGAACCCAACAAAACCCAACAGAGACCCCAAAAAACGTCAAAAACACCACAAACAAGAACGGCATCACCCCCAAAACTCGAAGAAAATCCGCCAAAACCATAGATCCACCCCAAAACCACCCGAAACCTACCTGATGTTCTCCAAAACCCACAATCCACACCTATTTAACATAATGACCAACAAGAACCTAACAAAACCCAACAGAGACCCCAAAAAACGTCAAAACACCCCAAACAAGAACGGCATCACCCCCAAAACTGAAAGAAAATACGCCAAAACCATAGATCCACCCCAAAACCACCCTAAAACTACCTGATCTTCTCCAAAACCCACAATCCACTCCTATTTAACATAATGACAAACAAGAACACAACAAAACCTAATGGAGACCCCAAAACACGTCAAAAACAACACAAAAAATATCGGCATCACCCCCAAAACTGGAAGAAAATCCGCCAAAACCATAGATCCACCCCAAAACCACCCGAAACCTACCTGATGTTCTCCAAAACCCACAATTTACCCTTTTCCAACACGATGACCAACGAGAACACAACAAAACCCAACAGAGACCCCAAAAAACGTCAAAAACACCCCAAACTAGAACGGCAACACCCCCAAAACTGGAAGAAAATCCCCCAAAACCATAGATCCACCCCAAAACCACCCTAAACCTACCTGATGTTCTCCAAAACCCACAATCCACACCTATTTAACATAATGACCAACAAGAACCTAACAAAACCCAACAGAGACCCCAAAAAACGTCAAAAACACCCCAAACAAGAACGGCATCACCCCCAAAACTGGAAGAAAATACGCCAAAACCATAGATCCACCCCAAAACCACCCTAAACCTACCTGATGTTCTCCAAAACCCACAATTTACCCTTTTCCAACACGATGACCAACGAGAACCCAACAAAACCAAACAGAGACCCCAAAAAAATTCAAAAACACCCCAAACAAGAACGGCATCACCCCCAAAACTGGAAGAAAATCCGCCAAAACCATAGATCCACCCCAAAACCACCCTAAACCTACCTGATCTTCTCCAAAACCCACAATCCACTCCTATTTAACATAATGACAAACAAGAACACAACAAAACCTAATGGAGACACCAAAACACATCAAAAACACCCCAACAAATATCGGCATCACCCCCAAAACTGGAAGAAAATACGCCAAAACCATAGATCCACACCAAAACCACCCGAAACCTACCTGATGTTCTCCAAAACCCACAATCCACTCCTATTTAACATAATGACAAACAAGAACACAACAAAACCTAATGGAGACCCCAAAAAACGTCAAAAACACCCCAAACAAGAACGGCATCACCCCCAAAACTGGAAGAAAATCCGCCAAAACCATAGATCCACCCCAAAACCACCCTAAACCTACCTGATGTTCTCCAAAACCCACAATCCACTCCTATTTAACATAATGACAAACAAGAACACAACAAAACCTAATGGAGACCCCAATACACGTCAAAAACACCCCAAAAAATATCGGCATCACCCCCAAAACTGGAAGAAAATACGCCAAAACCATAGATCCACCACAAAAACACCCTAAACCTACCTGATGTTCTCCAAAACCCACAAATTACCCTTTTCCAACACGATGACCAACGAGAACCCAACAAAACCAAACAGAGACCACAAAAACCTTAAAAAACACCCCAAACAAGAATGGCATCACCACCAAAACTGGAAGAAAATCCGCCAAAACCATAGATCCACCCCAAAACCACCCGAAACCTACCTGATGTTCTCCAAAACCCACAATCCAAACATATTTAACATAATGACCAACAAGAACCTAACAAAACCCAACAGAGACCCCAAAAAACGTCAAAAACACCCCAAACAAGAACGGCATCACCCCCAAAACTGGAAGAAAATACGCCAAAACCATAGATCCACCCCCAAAACCACCCTAAACCTACCTGATGTTCTCCAAAACCCACAATTTACCCTTTTCCAACACGATGACCAACGAGAACCCAACAAAACCAAACAGAGACCCCAAAAAAATTCAAAAACACCCCAAACAAGAACGGCATCACCCCCAAAACTGGAAGAAAATCCGCCAAAACCATAGATCCACCCCAAAACCACCCTAAACCTACCTGATCTTCTCCAAAACCCACAATCCACTCCTATTTAACATAATGACAAACAAGAACACAACAAAACCTAATGGAGACACCAAAACACATCAAAAACACCCCAACAAATATCGGCATCACCCCCAAAACTGGAAGAAAATACGCCAAAACCATAGATCCACCCCAAAACCACCCTAAACCTACCTGATCTTCTCCAAAACCCACAATCCACTCCTATTTAACATAATGACAAACAAGAACACAACAAAACCTAATGGAGACACCAAAAAACGTCAAAAACACCCCAAACAAGAACGGCATCACCCCCAAAACTGGAAGAAAATACGCCAAAACCATAGACCCACACCAAAACCACCCTAAACCTACCTGATCTTCTCCAAAACCCACAATCCACTCCTATTTAACATAATGACAAACAAGAACACAACAAAACCTAATGGAGACCCCAATACACGTCAAAAACACCCCAAAAAATATCGGCATCACCCCCAAAACTGGAAGAAAATACGCCAAAAGCATAGATCCACCACAAAAACACCCTAAACCTACCTGATGTTCTCCAAAACCCACAATTTACCCTTTTCCAACACGATGACCAACGAGAACACAACAAAACCCAACAGAGACCCCAAAACACGTCAAAAACACCCCAAACAAGAACGGCATCACCCCCAAAACTGGAAGAAAATCCGCCAAAACCATAGATCCACCCCAAAACCACCCTAAACCTACCTGATCTTCTCCAAAACCCACAATTTACACTTTTCCAACACGATGACCAACGAGAACCCAACAAAACCCAACAGAGACCCCAAAAAACGTCAAAAACACCACAAACAAGAACGGCATCACCCCCAAAACTCGAAGAAAATCCGCCAAAACCATAGATCCACCCCAAAACCACCCGAAACCTACCTGATGTTCTCCAAAACCCACAATCCACACCTATTTAACATAATGACCAACAAGAACCTAACAAAACCCAACAGAGACCCCAAAAAACGTCAAAAACACCCCAAACAAGAACGGCATCACCCCCAAAACTGAAAGAAAATACGCCAAAACCATAGATCCACCCCAAAACCACCCTAAAACTACCTGATCTTCTCCAAAACCCACAATCCACTCCTATTTAACATAATGACAAACAAGAACACAACAAAACCTAATGGAGACCCCAAAACACGTCAAAAACAACACAAAAAATATCGGCATCACCCCCAAAACTGGAAGAAAATCCGCCAAAACCATAGATCCACCCCAAAACCACCCGAAACCTACCTGATGTTCTCCAAAACCCACAATTTACCCTTTTCCAACACGATGACCAACGAGAACACAACAAAACCCAACAGAGACCCCAAAAAACGTCAAAAACACCCCAAACTAGAACGGCAACACCCCCAAAACTGGAAGAAAATCCCCCAAAACCATAGATCCACCCCAAAACCACCCTAAACCTACCTGATGTTCTCCAAAACCCACAATCCACACCTATTTAACATAATGACCAACAAGAACCTAACAAAACCCAACAGAGACCCCAAAAAACGTCAAAAACACCCCAAACAAGAACGGCATCACCCCCAAAACTGGAAGAAAATACGCCAAAACCATAGATCCACCCCAAAACCACCCTAAACCTACCTGATGTTCTCCAAAACCCACAATTTACCCTTTTCCAACACGATGACCAACGAGAACCCAACAAAACCAAACAGAGACCCCAAAAAAATTCAAAAACACCCCAAACAAGAACGGCATCACCCCCAAAACTGGAAGAAAATCCGCCAAAACCATAGATCCACCCCAAAACCACCCTAAACCTACCTGATCTTCTCCAAAACCCACAATCCACTCCTATTTAACATAATGACAAACAAGAACACAACAAAACCTAATGGAGACACCAAAACACATCAAAAACACCCCAACAAATATCGGCATCACCCCCAAAACTGGAAGAAAATCCGCCAAAACCATAGATCCACCCCAAAACCACCCTAAACCTACCTGATCTTCTCCAAAACCCACAATCCACTCCTATTTAACATAATGACAAACAAGAACACAACAAAACCTAATGGAGACACCAAAAAACGTCAAAAACACCCCAAACAAGAACGGCATCACCCCCAAAACTGGAAGAAAATACGCCAAAACCATAGACCCACACCAAAACCACCCTAAACCTACCTGATCTTCTCCAAAACCCACAATCCACTCCTATTTAACATAATGACAAACAAGAACACAACAAAACCTAATGGAGACCCCAATACACGTCAAAAACACCCCAAAAAATATCGGCATCACCCCCAAAACTGGAAGAAAATACGCCAAAAGCATAGATCCACCACAAAAACACCCTAAACCTACCTGATGTTCTCCAAAACCCACAATTTACCCTTTTCCAACACGATGACCAACGAGAACACAACAAAACCCAACAGAGACCCCAAAACACGTCAAAAACACCCCAAACAAGAACGGCATCACCCCCAAAACTGGAAGAAAATCCGCCAAAACCATAGATCCACCCCAAAACCACCCTAAACCTACCTGATCTTCTCCAAAACCCACAATTTACACTTTTCCAACACGATGACCAACGAGAACCCAACAAAACCCAACAGAGACCCCAAAAAACGTCAAAAACACCCCAAACAAGAACGGCATCACCCCCAAAACTCGAAGAAAATCCGCCAAAACCATAGATCCACCCCAAAACCACCCGAAACCTACCTGATGTTCTCCAAAACCCACAATCCACACCTATTTAACATAATGACCAACAAGAACCTAACAAAACCCAACAGAGACCCCAAAAAACGTCAAAAACACCCCAAACAAGAACGGCATCACCCCCAAAACTGAAAGAAAATACGCCAAAACCATAGATCCACCCCAAAACCACCCTAAAACTACCTGATCTTCTCCAAAACCCACAATCCACTCCTATTTAACATAATGACAAACAAGAACACAACAAAACCTAATGGAGACCCCAAAACACGTCAAAAACAACACAAAAAATATCGGCATCACCCCCAAAACTGGAAGAAAATCCGCCAAAACCATAGATCCACCCCAAAACCACCCGAAACCTACCTGATGTTCTCCAAAACCCACAATTTACCCTTTTCCAACACGATGACCAACGAGAACACAACAAAACCCAACAGAGACCCCAAAAAACGTCAAAAACACCCCAAACTAGAACGGCAACACCCCCAAAACTGGAAGAAAATCCCCCAAAACCATAGATCCACCCCAAAACCACCCTAAACCTACCTGATGTTCTCCAAAACCCACAATCCACACCTATTTAACATAATGACAAACAAGAACCCAACAAAACCTAATGGAGACCCCAAAACACGTCAAAAACACCCCAACAAATATCGGCATCACCCCCAAAACTGGAAGAAAATACGCCAAAACCATAGATCCACACCAAAACCACCCGAAACCTACCTGATGTTCTCCAAAACCCACAATTTACACTTTTCCAACAAGATGACCAACGAGAACCCAACAAAACCCAACAGAGACCCCAAAAACCTTAAAAAACACCGCAAACAAAAATGGCATCACCCCCAAAACTGGAAGAAAATCCCCCAAAACCATAGATCCACCCCAAAACCACCCTACACCTACCTGATCTTCTCCAAAACCCACAATCCACTCCTATTTAACATAAAGACAAACAAGAACACAACAAAACCTAATGGAGACCCCAAAACACGTCAAAAACACCCCAAAAAATATCGGCATCACCCCCAAAACTGGAAGAAAATCCCCCAAAACCATAGATCCACCCCAAAACCACCCTAAACCTACCTGATATTCTCCAAAACCCACAATTTACACTTTTCCAACACGATGACCAACGAGAACCCAACAAAACCCAACAGAGACCCCAAAACACGTCAAAAACACCCCAAACAAGAACGGCAAAACCCCCAAAACTGGAAGAAAATCCCCCAAAACCATAGATCCATGCCAAAACCACCCTAAACCTACCTGATGTTCTCCAAAACCCACAATCCACTCCTATTTAACATAATGACAAACAAGAACCCAACAACACCTAATGGAGACACCAAAACACGTCAAAAACACCCCAAAAAATATCGGCATCACCCCCAAAACTCGAAGAAAATCCGCCAAAACCATAGATCCACCCCAAAACCACCCTAAACCTACATGATGTTCTCCAAAACCCACAATCCACTCCTATTTAACATAATGACAAACAAGAACACAACAAAACCTAATGGAGACCCCAAAACACGTCAAAAACACCCCAAAAAATATCGGCATCACCCCCAAAACTGGAAGAAAATACGCCAAAACTATAGATCCACCCCAAAACCACCCGAAACCTACCTGATGTTCTCCAAAACCCACAAATTACCCTTTTCCATCACGATCACCAACGAGAACCCAACAAAACCCAACAGAGACCCCAAAAAACGTCAAAAACACCCCAAAAAATATCGGCATCACCCCCAAAACTGGAAGAAAATCCGCCAAAACCATAGATCCACCCCAAAACCACCTGAAACCTACCTGATGTTCTCCAAAACCCACAATCCACTCCTATTTAACATAATGACCAACAAGAACACAACAAAACCTAATGGAGACCCCAAAACACGTCAAAAACACTCCAAAAAATATCGGCATCACCCCCAAAACTGGAAGAAAATACACCAAAACCATAGATCCACCCCAAAACCACCCTAAACCTACCTGATCTTCTCCAAAACCCACAATTAGACTTTTACAACACGATGACCAACGAGAACCCAACAAAACCCAACAGAGACCCCAAAAAACGTCAAGAACACCCCAAACAAGAAAGGCATCACCCCCAAAACTGGAAGAAAATCCGCCAAAACCATAGATCCACCCCAAAACCACCCTAAACCTACCTGATCTTCTCCAAAACCCACAATCCACACCTATTTAACATAATGACAAACAAGAACACAACAAAACCTAATGGAGACACCAAAACACATCAAAAACACCCCAACAAATATCGGCATCACCCCCAAAACTCGAAGAAAATCCGCCAAAACAATAGATCCACCCCAAAACCACCCTAAACCTACCTGATGTTCTCCAAAACCCACAATCCACACCTATTTAACATAATGACAAACAAGAACCCAACAAAACCTAATGGAGACCCCAAAACACGTCAAAAACACCCCAAAAAATATCGGCATCACCCCCAAAACTGGAAGAAAATACGCCAAAACCATAGATCCACCCCAAAACCACCCTAAACCTACCTGATCTTCTCCAAAACCCACAATTTACCCTTTTCCAACACGATGACCAACGAGAACCCAACAAAACCCAACAGAGACCCCAAAACACGTCAAAAACACCCCAAACAAGAACGGCATCACCCCCAAAACTCGAAGAAAATCCGCCAAAACCATAGATCCACCCCAAAACCACCCTAAACCTACCTGATGTTCTCCAAAACCCACAATTTACACTTTTCCAACACGATGACCAACGAGAACCCAACAAAACCCAACAGAGACCCCAAAAAACGTCAAAAACACCCCAAACAAGAACGGCATCACCATCAAAACTGGAAGAAAATCCGCCAAAACCATAGATCCACCCCAAAACCACCCTAAACCTACCTGATCTTCTCCAAAACCCACAATCCACACCTATTTAACATAATGACCAAGAAGAACCCAACAAAACCTAATGGAGACCCCAAAACACGTCAAAAACACCCCAACAAATATCGGCATCACCCCCAAAACTGGAAGAAAATCCCCCAAAACCATAGATCCACCCCAAAACCACCCGAAACCTACCTGATGTTCTCCAAAACCCACAATTTACCCTTTTCCAACATGATGACCAACGAGAACCCAACAAAACCCAACAGAGACCCCAAAAAACGTCAAAAAAACCCCAAAAAATATCGGCATCACCCCCAAAACTGGAAGAAAATCCGCCAAAACCATAGATCCACCCCAAAACCACCCTAAACCTACCTGATGTTCTCCAAAACCCACAATCCACACCTATTTAACATAATGACCAACAAGAACACAACAAAACCTAATGGAGACCCCAAAACACGTCAAAAACACCCCAAAAATATCGGCATCACCCCCAAAACTGGAAGAAAATACACCAAAACCATAGATCCACCCCAAAACCACCCGAAACCTACCTGATGTTCTCCAAAACCCACAATTTACCCTTTTCCAACATGATGACCAACGAGAACCCAACAGAACCCAACAGAGACCCCAAAAAACGTCAAAAAAACCCCAAACAAGAACGGCATCACCCCCAAAACTGGAAGAAAATACGCCAAAACCATAGATCCACCCCAAAACCACCCTAAACCTACCTGATCTTCTCCAAAACCCACAATCCACACCTATTTAACATAATGACAAACAAGAACACAACAAAACCTAATGGAGACCCCAAAACACGTCAAAAACACCCCAAAAAATATCGGCATCACCCCCAAAACTGTAAGAAAATACACCAGAACCATAGATCCACCCCAAAACCACCCTAAACCTACCTGATGTTCTCCAAAACCCACAATTTACACTTGTCCAACATGATGACCAACGAGAACCCAACAAAACCCAACGGAGACCCCAAAACACGTCAAAAACACCCCAAACAAGAACGGCATCACCCCCAAAACTGGAAGAAAATACGCCAAAACCATAGATCCACCCCAAAACCACCCTAAACCTACCTGATCTTCTCCAAAACCCACAATCCACTCCTATTTAACATAATGACCAACAAGAACACAACAACACCCAACGGAGACCCCAAAACACGTCCAAAACACCGCAAAAATAAACAGGATCACGCCAAAAAATAGAAGAAAACCCCAAATACCATAGATCCACCCCAAAGACACCCTAAACCTACCTGATCTTCTCCAAAACCCACAATTTACACTTTTTCACCATGATGACGAACAAGATCCAAACTAAAACCCAAAGGAGAACCCAGAACACGTCAAAAACACAACTAAATAAAACGAGATAACCCCCAAAACTGAAAGAATATCTCCCAAAACCATAGATACACGCCAAAACCACCCTAAACCCAACTGATGTTCTCAAAACCCACAATCCACACCTATTTAACATAATGACAAACAAGAACACAACAAAACCCAACGGAGACCCCAAAACACGTCCAAAACACCCCAAAAAAGAACAGGTTCATGCCAAAAAATAGAAGAAAACCCCAAATACCATAGATCCACCCCAAAACCACCCTAAACCTACCTGATGTTCTCCAAAACCCACAATTTACCTTTTTCCAACACGATGACAAAAGAGAACCCAACAAAACCCAACGGAGACCCCAAAAAACGTCAAAAACACCCCAAACAAGAACGGCATCACCCCCAAAACTGGAAGAAAACCCCAAATACCATAGATCCACCCCAAGGACACCCTAAACCTACCTGATGTTCTCCTAATCCCAAAGCACACTCCCAACCACCATAAAACGCATTAGGAACTCAACGAAACGCAACGGAAACACCAAAACACTTCAAAATCACCCGAAGAAAGGAGAGGATCACTCTCCAAAAAGAAGAAAACCCCAAATACCATGAATCCACGCGAAAACTACCCCTAAACCTAGCTGAAGTTCTCCAAAACCAGCAATTTACCCTTTTCCAACATGATGACCACGGAAAACCCAACGAAACCCAACGGAGACCCCAAAACACGTCAAAAACACCCCAAAAAATATCGGCATCACCCCCAAAACTGGAAGAAAATACACCAAAACCATAGATCCACCCCAAAACCACCCTAAACCTACCTGATGTTCTCCAAAACCCACAATTTACCCTTTTCCACCATGATGACCAACGAGAACCCAACAGAACCCAACAGAGACCCCAAAACACGTCAAAAACACATCAAAAAATAACTAGAAGTGATGAAAAAAAAAAAAAACAAAAACAGGTCTTTTTGTTTTCTCACTGGTTCAAATCTCCTGTTGGGAGCGCTGGGCCGGTGAATGGAGTGATACGTGGATGATTAATAGGTCCTAAACCCCCTGCAAGTCACTCTCCCTGTGGGCAACGAAGGGCTGTGGGAATTGCCACTAGTTAAATTCCCGGATGGGTCAGATAAAATCGAAGACCAAGGACCAGAAAGGGAGCAACTTACCAGATATATGGTGTATATATATGGTATAGGGGCCCCAGAAAATTAAAGAGTAAATTGAAAATGATCCATTACTATAAGATAGAATGACCAAAGGAACCCTTAAGACCCTATGTATTTTGATCCACGGAGGACGGGGTCTGTCAGGCTTTAAACATTAATAGTAGAATACCCGCGGATCCAGAAAAGAGCAAGCTGAAGCATTGGAATTAGAAATTAGAGAGCAATTGATTAAGAACGAATAAGTGCTACATTTGTGCCTGTGATGCACTTATATCACCAGATAACAGTAGCCTCTCCTATCCTGTTATCCAGTGACCCCGAGAACCAGATCAAAAACAACCTCACGGTTCGGACTTTAATCAAGGGGTCTGAGAAAGGAGAACTGTTCACAAAGGGACAGGTTAGGAATATGTGTATGTATAGGAATGTTCATGTATATGTAACGCTTTACTAAAGCAATTTGCCACTTAAGGCGTGCATGACCTTGGTGGAACTACCCGTCCCGTGCTACATGGAACTGAGTAAACATACCTACTTTACAATCTTACTTATCGTGGAGTCAGCTTTCTGTGAGTCATTTTGGTGAGCCAGGCAGGAGACAGTCTGCTCGGCTGCGGGATCGGCGGCGGCGCGGACGCCCCTAGGTGCACCCTGAGCGTTTTTGCTCGGAGGGGACTCCACTCTCAGCTGCTCACCGCAGGAGCAAAGATCTCCTGAAACTGCAGACAAACGGTACGTTTTCGGCTGCTGGAGGGATACTAACTGGAGTGTTAATAATAGTATGTGTTTTTATGTATGTATTTTGTGTTGACATTTTGTATACTGTAATATTTGCATGTTGTAAGTATTTTGTGTCGAAAGTGTTTGTGTAAGTGTAAGGCTTTGCAACAAAGTGTTACAAGTCACTTCACGAATAACACAGAGATAATACTTGTTTGGTTGGTTATCATCCTAAATTATATTCCTGTGGTATGAATGAGATGTGCTGGAGGCCTCCGTGTGCGACTGTGCTGTGTGAGGGAGACGCAGCGTTCTGCAAAGCGAGTGCAGAGTTCCGATCCGTTGTTCCGTACTCTCCGCAAGGGGAGTGGGCAGAGACGAACGAAGTGCTTGACAGACTGAAAAGAAGTGCTGTTTTGTCCAAGTTTGTGGTGGTGCCTACTATATGGGCCCGGTGTATCTTGTGTATCTTGTGTATCTTGTGTATCTTGTGTATCCTATTTTTGCTCTTAAATGTTTTGACTGTGACAAGAAAAAGGCAGGAGCATGATATGACATGCTTCCTGCAACATATGAGGCCCGCACAGGCCGAGACCTGGACTCGCTGAGACCTGAACAGGCCAAGAGACCGGAGCGGCACCGAGAGACTGGAGCGGCGCTGGGAGACCCGAGACACTACGGAGGGAACTACCGCTGGACGGAGAGAGCCCTGAGAGACGCTGCAGAGACACGGACGGCTCTGAGAGACACAGAATAGACCGGACAGAAGCTGCAAAACGCGGGGAAATTGAAGTGATTGCGGAACATCCGAGATCGAGTTGCTACAGGAGACCAGAGGCGTCAGTGGACACCGGTCGCCGACCCTCACCGTGTGGCGAGTCGGCACAGAGCAGAGGAGCGGACATCAGGACCCTGCAGCCTGTCTGACGGAACCATGGAGGCAGCGGCAGCAGCGGCTGTGCTGCTTCACTCTAGCCTTCTTTTTATAAAAGGTTTATCTTGCAATGCAAAAAAGACTGTTAGTCCCCAGATCGGTGTTATAACTATTACTAATGACGACAGCGCTATTGCAGGGCACGAGTGCAGAGACGCAGACTACACTGCCGAATGACCACAAGCAGGTTCTTTCACTAACCTAAGGTTGCATCTGGCACTGCCTGCAGACGTATAGCAGACGTTACACTCTCTTTCCTAACTAGTAATCATGTGTCTCACCCATCTGTGGTGAATGGCCAGTGGCAAAAAGAAAAGGGGGGAGACAAAGACAGAAACGGTACAAGGAGAATGCCACTGACACTAACAGCATGGGTAATAGGAGTAGTATAAGTGACACAGGTGCGGAGCGGTGGCCGGCGCTGCTGCTCTGTGGGGCTCTCTGCCTGCTGCTCGCTCTCGCCGGCCTGTGCACTGATGCCGACGGTGTTAGAGTAAAATGTGAAGACTGCTCAGATGGCAGTTATGAGAGTGCTTATGTGAAGAAGACGTGTGCTGAATTTGACTTTGTCTGCAACAGTGGTCAGTGTGTGCCAAACAGATGGCAGTGTGATGGGGATCCGGATTGTAAAGATCGGTCTGACGAAAGTGCTGAGCTGTGTCATATGAGAACGGTGTCATGGAAATGTAATGGTGAAATAGACTGTGACAGTGGAGAAGATGAAGAGAATTGTTGCAATGTGACTTGTAGTGCATCAGAGTTCACATGCAGTAGAGGACAATGTATTTCCAAAAGCTTTGTCTGCAAAGGTCAGGGTGACTGCTCCGACCACTCGGATGAATCTTTGGAACACTGTGGCCGCCTGCCTGCACCTCCAGTGACGTGTTCTACGAGTGAGGTGCAGTGCGGCTCAGGTGAATGTATCTACAAGAAGAGGTGATGTGAAAGAGATCCGTTTTGCAAGGATGGAAGTGATGAAATTAATTGCCCTTCCTGGACCAGTTCAGATGTGAAGATGGGAACTGTGTCCATGGGAGTAGGCAGTGCAGCGGTGTGAGAGACTGTCTGAAAGGCACTGATGAAGCATACTGTAATAATTCAGTGCTCTGGACCTAGAAAATTCAAGTGTAGAAGTGGCGAATGCATAGATATCAATAAAGTGTGTAACCAGCAGAGGACTGCAAGGACTGGTGTGATGAGCCCCTGAAGGAATGCAACATAAACGACTGTGACTGTCCAGCTGAGTTTGAGTTTGTAAACAAGAGAAACTGTGGAGATATTGATGAATACCAAAACCCTGGTATCTGTAGTCAAATCTGTATCAACGTGAAAGGTGGCCACAAATGTGAATGTAGCCGTGGCTATCAGATGAGTCGTGCTACAGGAACCTGGAAAGGGCCTTGTCAGAAGATAAAAAAGAAAGTGTTTCAACAAGCAGCTACGAGAGGAAAGAATCACTGAACCCCCGATGTGAGGGACTGTACCTTGTTTTACTGACTACTGAAACAGCTGTGAGAACTGCAGAAAGGGACCCACGCATCCAGAATAAAAGGACCAGTAACTACTGAAACTTGGAGGGTTGAGAAACTGAAACTCAAGCTAAGGAAGAACTAATGTTCTGGCAATGAGGCTCTGCATGAATTAAGGATGCCAAATAAAGGGGACAAGCCTAAAGGGAGCACTCTCAACTGCTCACCGCAGGAGCAAAGATCTCCTGAAACTGCAGACAAACGGTACGTTTTCGGCTGCTGGAGGGATACTAACTGGAGTGTTAATAATAGTATGTGTTTTTATGTATGTATTTTGTGTTGACATTTTGTATACTGTAATATTTGCATGTTGTAAGTATTTTGTGTCGAAAGTGTTTGTGTAAGTGTAAGGCTTTGCAACAAAGTGTTACAAGTCACTTCACGAATAACACAGAGATAATACTTGTTTGGTTGGTTATCATCCTAAATTATATTCCTGTGGTATGAATGAGATGTGCTGGAGGCCTCCGTGTGCGACTGTGCTGTGTGAGGGAGACGCAGCGTTCTGCAAAGCGAGTGCAGAGTTCCGATCCGTTGTTCCGTACTCTCCGCAAGGGGAGTGGGCAGAGACGAACGAAGTGCTTGACAGACTGAAAAGAAGTGCTGTTTTGTCCAAGTTTGTGGTGGTGCCTACTATATGGGCCCGGTGTATCTTGTGTATCTTGTGTATCTTGTGTATCTTGTGTATCCTATTTTTGCTCTTAAATGTTTTGACTGTGACAAGAAAAAGGCAGGAGCATGATATGACATGCTTCCTGCAACATATGAGGCCCGCACAGGCCGAGACCTGGACTCGCTGAGACCTGAACAGGCCAAGAGACCGGAGCGGCACCGAGAGACTGGAGCGGCGCTGGGAGACCCGAGACACTACGGAGGGAACTACCGCTGGACGGAGAGAGCCCTGAGAGACGCTGCAGAGACACGGACGGCTCTGAGAGACACAGAATAGACCGGACAGAAGCTGCAAAACGCGGGGAAATTGAAGTGATTGCGGAACATCCGAGATCGAGTTGCTACAGGAGACCAGAGGCGTCAGTGGACACCGGTCGCCGACCCTCACCGTGTGGCGAGTCGGCACAGAGCAGAGGAGCGGACATCAGGACCCTGCAGCCTGTCTGACGGAACCATGGAGGCAGCGGCAGCAGCGGCTGTGCTGCTTCACTCTAGCCTTCTTTTTATAAAAGGTTTATCTTGCAATGCAAAAAAGACTGTTAGTCCCCAGATCGGTGTTATAACTATTACTAATGACGACAGCGCTATTGCAGGGCACGAGTGCAGAGACGCAGACTACACTGCCGAATGACCACAAGCAGGTTCTTTCACTAACCTAAGGTTGCATCTGGCACTGCCTGCAGACGTATAGCAGACGTTACACTCTCTTTCCTAACTAGTAATCATGTGTCTCACCCATCTGTGGTGAATGGCCAGTGGCAAAAAGAAAAGGGGGGAGACAAAGACAGAAACGGTACAAGGAGAATGCCACTGACACTAACAGCATGGGTAATAGGAGTAGTATAAGTGACACAGGTGCGGAGCGGTGGCCGGCGCTGCTGCTCTGTGGGGCTCTCTGCCTGCTGCTCGCTCTCGCCGGCCTGTGCACTGATGCCGACGGTGTTAGAGTAAAATGTGAAGACTGCTCAGATGGCAGTTATGAGAGTGCTTATGTGAAGAAGACGTGTGCTGAATTTGACTTTGTCTGCAACAGTGGTCAGTGTGTGCCAAACAGATGGCAGTGTGATGGGGATCCGGATTGTAAAGATCGGTCTGACGAAAGTGCTGAGCTGTGTCATATGAGAACGGTGTCATGGAAATGTAATGGTGAAATAGACTGTGACAGTGGAGAAGATGAAGAGAATTGTTGCAATGTGACTTGTAGTGCATCAGAGTTCACATGCAGTAGAGGACAATGTATTTCCAAAAGCTTTGTCTGCAAAGGTCAGGGTGACTGCTCCGACCACTCGGATGAATCTTTGGAACACTGTGGCCGCCTGCCTGCACCTCCAGTGACGTGTTCTACGAGTGAGGTGCAGTGCGGCTCAGGTGAATGTATCTACAAGAAGAGGTGATGTGAAAGAGATCCGTTTTGCAAGGATGGAAGTGATGAAATTAATTGCCCTTCCTGGACCAGTTCAGATGTGAAGATGGGAACTGTGTCCATGGGAGTAGGCAGTGCAGCGGTGTGAGAGACTGTCTGAAAGGCACTGATGAAGCATACTGTAATAATTCAGTGCTCTGGACCTAGAAAATTCAAGTGCAGAAGTGGCGAATGCATAGATATCAATAAAGTGTGTAACCAGCAGAGGACTGCAAGGACTGGTGTGATGAGCCCCTGAAGGAATGCAACATAAACGACTGTGACTGTCCAGCTGAGTTTGAGTTTGTAAACAAGAGAAACTGTGGAGATATTGATGAATACCAAAACCCTGGTATCTGTAGTCAAATCTGTATCAACGTGAAAGGTGGCCACAAATGTGAATGTAGCCGTGGCTATCAGATGAGTCGTGCTACAGGAACCTGGAAAGGGCCTTGTCAGAAGATAAAAAAGAAAGTGTTTCAACAAGCAGCTACGAGAGGAAAGAATCACTGAACCCCCGATGTGAGGGACTGTACCTTGTTTTACTGACTACTGAAACAGCTGTGAGAACTGCAGAAAGGGACCCACGCATCCAGAATAAAAGGACCAGTAACTACTGAAACTTGGAGGGTTGAGAAACTGAAACTCAAGCTAAGGAAGAACTAATGTTCTGGCAATGAGTCTCTGCATGAATTAAGGATGCCAAATAAAGGGGACAAGCCTAAAGGGAGCACTCTCAACTGCTCACCGCAGGAGCAAAGATCTCCTGAAACTGCAGACAAACGGTACGTTTTCGGCTGCTGGAGGGATACTAACTGGAGTGTTAATAATTGTACGTGTTTTTATGAATATATTTTGTGTTGAATCATAGAATCATAGAATATGCTGAGTTGGAAGGGACCCTTAAGGATCATCAAGTCCAACTCTTGACACCGCACAGGTCTACCCAAAAGTTCAGACCATGTGCCTAAGTGCACAGTCCAATCTCTTCTTAAATTCAGACAGGCTCGGTGCAGTGACCACTTCCCTGGGGAGCGTGTTCCAGTGTGCAACCACCCTGTGAAGAACCCCCTCCTGACGTCCAGCCTAAATTTCCCCTGCCTCAGCTTAACTCCGTTCCCGCGGGTCCTGTCACTAGTGTTGATGGAGAAAAGGTCTCCTGCCTCTCGACACCCCCTTACGAGGAAGTTGTAGACTGTGATGAGGTCTCCCCTCAGCCTCCTCTTCTCCAGGCTGAACAGGCCCAGTGACCTCAGCCGTTCCTCGTACGTCTTCCCCTCAAGGCCTTTCACCATCTTCACAGCCCTCCTCTGGACACTTTCCAACAGTTTCATGTCCTTTTTATACTGTGGTGTCCAGAACTGCACACAGTACTCGAGGTGAGGCCGCACCAGCGCAGAGTAGAGCGGGACAATCACCTCCCTTGACCTACTAGCGATGCCGTGCTTGATGCACCCCAGGACACGATTGGCCCTCCTGGCTGCCAGGGCACACTGCTGGCTCATAGTCAACTTGCTGTCTACCACGACCCCCAGATCCCTCTCTTCTAGGCTGCTCTCCAGCGTCTCATCGCCCAGTCTGTACGTGCAGCCAGGGTTTCCCCGTCCCAGGTGCAGGACCCGGCACTTGCTCTTATTGAACCTCATGCGGTTGGTGATCGCCCAGCTCTCCAACCTGTCCAGATCCCTCTGTAAGGCCTTTACGCCCTCATTCGAGTCCACAACTCCTCCAAGTTTGGTGTCATCAGCAAACTTGCTCAAAATACCCTCTATTTCTACATCCAGATCGTTTATAAAAATATTGAAAAGTACCGGCCCTAAAATGGAGCCTTGAGGGACCCCACTGGTGACCGCCCGCCAGCGTGACGCAGCCCCATTTACCATAACCCTTTGGGCCCTGCCCGTTAGCCAATTGCTCACCCATCGTATGATGTTTTTATTTAGCTGTATGGTGGACATTTTGTCCTGTAAGATCCTATGGGAAACCGTGTCAAAAGCCTTGCTGAAGTCCAAAAAAATCACATCAGCTGGTTTCCCTTGGTCCACCATACGGGTGACCTTATAATAAAAGGAAATCAGGTTAGTTAGGCAGGACCTACCCTTCACAAACCCATGCTGGCTGGGACCAATGACTGCTTTGTCCCCCAGGTGCGCCTCAATAAGTTCGAGAACCATCTTCTCCATGATTTTACCAGGCACTGACGTGAGACTGACAGGCCTGTAATTGCTAGGGTCTTCTTTCTGACCCTTCTTGAAAATCGGCACAACATTTGCCAGCTTCCAGTCTACCGGGACCTCTCCAAATTCCCAGGATCGTTGAAAAATAATTGAAAGAGGTTCCGCGATGACGTCCGCCAGCTCTTTCAGCACCCGGGGATGAATCCCATCCGGATCCATGGACTTGTAGGGATCCAGGTGGAGTAGCAACTCCCGCACACGTTCAGGGTCAGTTGGGAGTTTGTCATCCCCACCGTCCCGGCCCTCCAGCTCAGGGCACCCTGGGTCCCGAAGCCCATCATCGGCATTGAAGACAGAGGCAAAGAAGGCGTTAAGCGTCTCTGCTTTGCCTATGTCATCGTCTGTGAGGAGACCTTCCCTATCAAGGAGCGGACCTATGTAGTTTTTAGTTCTCCTTTTTCCATTTACATATCTAAAAAAACCCTTTTTATTTTCTCTCACAGACACAGCCAGCTTCAACCCTAGCTGTGCTTTGGCCACACGAACTTTCTCCCTACAAACATGAACAGCATCCCTCTATTCTTTCCATGACGCCTGGCCCTCCTTCCAGTAGCGAAACAATCTCTGTTTACGCCTAATTTCCATTAGAACGTTCCTGGTCAGCCACGCCGGCCTCCTGCCCCACCTGCCTGACTTGCGATATTTAGGAATTGCCTTATCTTGTGCTTTTAGGAGGCATCACTTAAAGAGTGACCAGCACTGGTGGACATTGAGGCCTTCAAGAGCAGTTTCCCAGGGGATCTTGCTGACTAGTTCCCTGAGCAGCCTGAAGTCCGCTTTCCCCATATCTAGGGATGAGGTTTTGGTGGCACTTTTCCTTCTGTCACCATAAATTTTGAACTCAACCACTTCATGGTCGCTATGACCGAGGCGGCCACCAATCACCACATCTCCCACCAGACCCTCTCTGATTTCTAGCAACAGGTCTAGGAGGGCACCTTTCCTAGTTGGCTCCGTTAGCACCTGCACCAAGAAGTTATCAATATGACATTTTGTATATTGTAATGTTTCCATATTGTAAGTATTTTGTGTCGAAAGTGTTTGTGTAAGTGTAAGGCTTTGCAACAAAGTGTTACAAGTCACTTCACGAAGAACACAGTCAGAGACAATACTTGTTTCGTTGCTTATCATTCTAAATTATATTCCTGTGGTATGAATGAGATGTGCTGGAGGCCTCCGTGTGCTATTGTGCTGTGTGAGGGAGACGCAGCGTTCTGCAAAGCGAGTGCAGAGTTCCGATCCGTTGTTCCGTACTCTCCGCAAGGGGAGTGGGCAGAGACGAACGAAGTGCTTGACAGACTGAAAAGAAGTGCTGTTTTGTCCAAGTTTGAGTGGTGGTGCCTACTATATGGGCCCGGTGTATCTTGTGTATCTTGTGTATCTTGTGTATCCTATTTTTGCTCTTAAATGTTTTGACTGTGACAAGAAAAAGGCAGGAGCATGATATGACATGCTTCCTGCAACATATGAGGCCCGCACAGGCCGAGACCTGGACTCGCTGAGACCTGAACAGGCCAAGAGACCGGAGCGGCACCGAGAGACTGGAGCGGCGCTGGGAGACCCGAGACACTACGGAGGGAACTACCGCTGGACGGAGAGAGTCTGAGAGACGCTGCAGAGACACGGACGGCTCTGAGAGACACAGAATAGACCGGACAGAAGCTGCAAAACGCGGGGAAGTTGAAGTAATTGAGGAACATCCGAGATCGAGTTGCTACAAGAGACCAGAGGCGTCAGTGGACACCGGTCGCCGACCCTCACCGTGTGGCGAGTCGGCACAGAGCAGAGGAGCGGACATCAGGACCCTGCAGCCTGTCTGACGGAACCATGGAGGCAGCGGCAGCAGCGGCTGTGCTGCTTCACTCTAGCCTTCTTTTTATAAAACGTTTATCTTGCAATGCAAAAAAGACTGTTAGTCCCCAGATCGGTGTTATAACTATTACTAATGACGACTTAGCGCTATTGCAGGGCACGAGTGCAGAGACGCAGACTACACTGCCAAATGACCACAAGCAGGTTCTTTCACTAACCTAAGGTTGCATCTGGCACTGCCTGCAGACGTATAGCAGACGTTACACTCTCTTTCCTAACTAGTAATCATGTGTCTCACCCATCTATGGTGAATGGCCAGTGGCAAAAAGAAAAGGGGGGAGACAAAGACAGAAACGGTACAAGGAGGATGCCACTGACACTAACAGCATGGGTAATACGAGTAGTATAAGTGACACAGGTGACGGTGCAGGTCGCTCTGCCTGCTGCTCGCTCTCGCCGGCCTGTGCACTGCTACAGGAACGTGGAAAGGGCCTTATCAGATGATAAAAAGAAGAAAGATAAAAAAGAAAGTGTAAAAATACAAAAGAATGTATCAGAAGACACTGGCCATTCACCACAGATGGGTGAGACACATGATTACTAGTTAGGAAAGAGAGTGTAACGTCTGCTATACGTCTGCAGGCAGTGCCAGATGCAACCTTAGGTTAGTGAAAGAACCTGCTTGTGGTCATTTGGCAGTGTAGTCTGCGTCTCTGCACTCGTGCCCTGCAATAGCGCTAAGTCGTCATTAGTAATAGTTATAACACCGATCTGGGGACTAACAGTCTTTTTTGCATTGCAAGATAAACGTTTTATAAAAAGAAGGCTAGAGTGAAGCAGCACAGCCGCTGCTGCCGCTGCCTCCATGGTTCCGTCAGACAGGCTGCAGGGTCCTGATGTCCGCTCCTCTGCTCTGTGCCGACTCGCCACACGGTGAGGGTCGGCGACCGGTGTCCACTGACGCCTCTGGTCTCCTGTAGCAACTCGATCTCGGATGTTCCTCAATTGCTTCAATTTCCCCGCGTTTTGCAGCTTCTGTCCGGTCTATTCTGTGTCTCTCAGAGCCGTCCGTGTCTCTGCAGCGTCTCTCAGGGCTCTCTCCGTCCAGCGGTAGTTCCCTCCGTAGTGTCTCGGGTCTCCCAGCGCCGCTCCAGTCTCTCGGTGCCGCTCCGGTCTCTTGGCCTGTTCAGGTCTCAGCGAGTCCAGGTCTCGGCCTGTGCGGGCCTCATATGTTGCAGGAAGCATGTCATATCATGCTCCTGCCTTTTTCTTGTCACAGTCAAAACATTTAAGAGCAAAAATAGGATACACAAGATACACAAGATACACAAGATACACCGGGCCCATATAGTAGGCACCACCACTCAAACTTGGACAAAACAGCACTTCTTTTCAGTCTGTCAAGCACTTCGTTCGTCTCTGCCCACTCCCCTTGCGGAGAGTACGGAACAACGGATCGGAACTCTGCACTCGCTTTGCAGAACGCTGCGTCTCCCTCACACAGCACAATAGCACACGGAGGCCTCCAGCACATCTCATTCATACCACAGGAATATAATTTAGAATGATAACCAACCAAACAAGTATTGTCTCTGACTGTGTTCTTCGTGAAGTGACTTGTAACACTTTGTTGCAAAGCCTTACACTTACACAAACACTTTCGACACAAAATACTTACAACATGCAAATATTACAGTATACAAAATGTCAACACAAAATACATACATAAAAACACATACTATTATTAACACTCCAGTTAGTATCCCTCCAGCAGCCGAAAACGTACCGTTTGTCTGCAGTTTCAGGAGATCTTTGCTCCTGCGGTGAGCAGCTGAGAGTGGAGTCCCCTCCGAGCAAAAACGCTCAGGGTGCACCTAGGGGCGTCCGCGCCGCCGCCGATCCCGCAGCCGAGCAGACTGTCTCCTGCCTGGCTCACCAAAATGACTCACAGAAAGCTGACTCCACGATAAGTAAGATTGTAAAGTAGGTATGTTTACTCAGTTCCATGTAGCACAGGACGGGTAGTTCCACCAAGGTCATGCACGCCTTAAGTGGCAAATTGCTTTAGTAAAGCGTTACATATACATGAACATTCCTATACATATACATATTCCTAACCTGTCCCTTTGTGAACAGTTCTCCTTTCTCAGACCCCTTGATTAAAGTCCGAACCGTGAGGTTGTTTTTGATCTGGTTCTCGGGGTCGCAGGATAACAGGATAGGAGAGGCTACTGTTATCTGGTGATATAAGTGCATCACGGGCACAAATGTAGCACATATTCGTTCTTAATCAATTGCTCTCTAATTTCTAATTCCAATGTTTCAGCTTGCTCTTTTCTGGATCCACGGGTATTCTACTATTAATGTTCAAAGCCTGACAGACCCCGTCCTCCGTGGATCAAAATACATAGGGTCTTAAGGGTTCCTTTGGTCATTCTATCTTATAGTAATGGATCATTTTCAATTTACTCTTTAATTTTCTGGGGCCCCTATACCATATATATATATACCATATATCTGGTAAGTTGCTCCCTTTCTGGTCCTTGGTCTTCGATTTTATCTGACCCATCCGGGAATTTAACTAGTGGCAATTCCCACAGCCCTTCGTTGCCCACAGGGAGAGTGACTTGCAGGGGGTTTAGGACCTATTAATCATCCACGTATCACTCCATTCACCGGCCCAGCGCCCCCAACAGGAGACATGAACCACTGAGAAAACAAAAACACCTGTTTTTGTTTTTTTTTTTTTTTCTTCACTTCTAGTTATTTTTTGATGTGTTTTTGACGTGTTTTGGGGTCTCCGTTGGGTTTTGTTGGGTTCTCGTTGGTCATCATGGTGGAAAAGGGTAAATTGCTGGTTATGGAGAACTTCAGGTAGGTTTAGGGGGAGTTTTCGCGTGGATTCATGGTATTTGCGTTTTTCTTCTGTTTTTTTTTTTGGGGTGATCTTGTTCTTTTTTGGTGTGTTTTTGTCATGTTTTGGGGTCTCCGTTGCGTTTCGTTGGGTTGTCGTTTGTCGTTAAGGTCAATGGGAGTGGATTGTGGGCTTTGGAGAAGATCAGGTGAGCTTAGGGTGGTTTTCGGGGGAAAATCACGGTTTTGGGCTTTTTTCTTCTGATCCAGTTCCTTCTTGGCGTGTTTTTGACGTGTTTTGGGGTCTCCGTTGGATTTCAGTTGGGTTCTTGTTGGTCATCAGTGTGGAAAAGAGTAAATAGTTGGTTTTGGAGAAGATCAGGTAGGTTTAGGGTGGTTTGGGGGTGCATCTATGGTATTTGGGGTTTTCTTCTGTTTTTTTTTGGGGGTGATCCTGTTCTTTTTTTTGTGGTGTTTTTGACGTGTTTTGGGGTCTCTGTTGGGTTTCGTTGCGTTTTCCGTTGTCATTATGTTGGAAAATGTTAAATTGTGGGTTTTGGAGAACATCAGGTAGGTTAAGGGGGACGTTTGGGGTGGATTCATGGTATTTGGGTTTTTCTTTCGTTTTGGGGTGATCCTGTTCTTGTTTGGGGTGTTTTGGACGTGTTTTGGGGTCTCCATTGGGTTTTGTTGTGTTCTTGTTGGTCATTATGTTAAATAGGTGTGGATTGTGGGTTTTGGAGAAGATCAGGTAGGTTTAGGGTGGTTTTGGGGTGGATCTATGGTTTTGGGGGATTTTCTTCCAGTTTTGGGGGTGATGCCGTTCTTGTTTGGGGTGTTTTTGACGTTTTTTGTGGTCTCAGTTGGGTTTTGTTGGGTTCTCGTTGGTCATCATGGTGGAAAAGTGTAAATTGTGGGTTTTGGAGAACATCAGGTAGGTTTAGGGTGGTTTTGGGGTGGATCTATGGTATTCAGTTTTTTTTTTTTGTTTGGGGATGGGGGGGGGGGTGATCCTGGTCTTTTTCTGTTGTTTTTGACGTGTTTTGGGGTCTCCGTTGTGTTTCATTGGGTTTTCCATGGTCATCGTGTTGTAAAAGGGTAAATTGTGGGTTTTGGAGAACTTCAGGTAGGTTTAGGGGGAGTTTTCACGTGGATTCATGGTATTTGGGGTTTTCTTCTTTTTGGGGGAGTGATCCTCTCCTTTCTTCGGGTGATTTTGAAGTGTTTTGGGGTTTCCGTTGCGTTTCGTTGAGTTCCTAATGTGTTTTATGGTGGTTGGGAGTGTGCTTTGGGATTAGGAGAACATCAGGTAGGTTTAGGGTGTCTTTGGGGTGGATCTATGGTATTTGGGGTTTTCTTCTATTTTTTGGCGTGATCCTGTTCTTTTTTTTTGGGTGTTTTTGACGTGTTTTGGGGTCTCCATTAGGTTTTGTTGTGTTCTTGTTGGTCATTATGTTAAATAGGTGTGGATTGTGGGTTTTGGAGAAGATCAGGTAGGTTTAGGGTGGTTTTGGGGTGGATCTATGGTTTTGGGGGATTTTCTTCCAGTTTTGGGGGTGATGCCGTTCTAGTTTGGGGTGTTTTTTAAGGTTTTTGGGGTCTCTGTTGGGTTTTGTTGGGTTCTCGTTGGTCATCATGGTGGAAAAGGGTAAATTGTGGGTTTTGGAGAAGATCAGGTAGGTTTAGGGTGGTTTTGGGGTGGATCTATGGTATTTAGTTTTTTTTTTTTGTTTTTGGGGGGGGGGGGGGGGGATGATCCTGGACTTTTTGTGTTGTTTTTGAAGTGTTTTGGGTTCTCCGTTGTGTTTCATTGGGTTTTCCATGGTCATCGTGTTGTAAAATGGTAAATTGTGGGTTTTGGAGAACTTCAGGTAGGTTTAGGGGGAGTTTTCACGTGGATTCATGGTATTTGGGGTTTTCTTCTTTTTGGGGGAGTGATCCTCTCCTTTCTTCGGGTGATTTTGAAGTGTTTTGGGGTTTCCGTTGCGTTTCGTTGAGTTCCTAATGTGTTTTATGGTGGTTGGGAGTGTGCTTTGGGATTAGGAGAACATCAGGTAGGTTTAGGGTGTCTTTGGGGTGGATCTATGGTATTTGGGGTTCTCTTCCATTTTTTGGCGTGATCCTGTTCTTTTTTGGGGTGTTTTTGACGTGTTTTGGGGTCTCCGTTGTGTTTCATTGGGTTTTCGTTGGTCATCATGGTGGAAAAGTGTAAATTGTGGGTTTTGGAGAACATCAGGTAGGTTTAGGGTGGTTTTGGGTTGGATCTATGGTTTTGGCGTATTTTCTTCCAGTTTTGGGGGTGATGCCGATATTTTTTGGGGTGTTTTGGACGTGTTTTGGGGTCTCCGTTGGGTTTTGTTGTGTTCTCGTTGGTCATCATGGTGGAAAAGGGTAAATTGTGGGTTTTGGAGAAGATCAGGTAGGTTTAGGGTGGTTTTGGGGTGGATCTATGGTTTTGGCGTATTTTCTTCCAGTTTTGGGGGTGATGCCGATATTTTTTGGGGTGTTTTTGACGTGTTTTGGGGTCTCCATTAGGTTTTGTTGTGTTCTTGTTGGTCATTATGTTAAATAGGTTTGGATTGTGGGTTTTGGAGAAGATCAGGTAGGTTTAGGGTGGTTTTGGGGTGGATCTATGGTTTTGGCGTATTTTCTTCCAGATTTGGGGGTGATGCCGATATTTTTTGGGGTGTTTTTGACGTGTTTTGGGGTCTCCATTGTGTTTCATTGGGTTTTCCATGGTCATCATGGCGGAAAAGGGTAAATTGTGGGTTTTGGAGAAGATCAGGTAGGTTTAGGGTGGTTTTGGGGTGGATCTATGGTTTTGGCGTATTTTCTTCCAGTTTTGGGTGTGATGCCATTCTTGTTTGGGGTGTTTTTTAAGGTTTTTGTGGTCTCTGTTTGGTTTTGTTGGGTTCTCGTTGGTCATCATGGTGGAAAAGGGTAAATTGTGGGTTTTGGAGAAGATCAGGTAGGTTTCGGGTGGTTTTTGGGTGGATCTATGGTATTCAGTTTTTTTTTTTGTTTTTTGGGGGGGGTGGGGGGATGATCCTGGACTTTTTGTGTTGTTTTTGAAGTGTTTTGGGGTCTCCGTTGGGTTTTGTTGTGTTCTCGTTGGTCATCATGGTGGAAAAGTGTAAATTGTGGGTTTTGGAGAAGATCAGGTAGGTTTAGGGTGGTTTTGGGGTGGATCTATGGTTTTGGCGTATTTTCTTCCAGTTTTGGGGGTGATGCCGTTCTTTTTGGGGTGTTTTGGACGTGTTTTGGGGTCTCCGTTGGGTTTTGTTGGGTTCTCGTTGGTCATCATGGTGGAAAAGGGTACATTGTGGGTTTTGGAGAAGATCAGGTAGGTTTAGGGTGGTTTTGGGGTGGATCTATGGTTTTGGCGTATTTTCTTACAGTTTTGGGGGTGATGCCGTTCTTGTTTGGGGTGTTTTTGACGTGTTTTGGGGTCTCCATTGTGTTTCATTGGGTTTTCCATGGTCATCATGGTGGAAAAGGGTACATTGTGGGTTTTGGAGAAGATCAGGTAGGTTTAGGGTGGTTTTGGGGTGGATCTATGGTTTTGGGGGATTTTCTTCCAGTTTTGGGTGTGATGCCATTCTTGTTTGGGGTGTTTTTTAAGGTTTTTGGTGTCTCTGTTTGGTTTTGTTGGGTTCTCGTTGGTCATCATGGTGGAAAAGGGTAAATTGTGGGTTTTGGAGAAGATCAGGTAGGTTTCGGGTGGTTTTGGGGTGGATCTATGGTATTCAGTTTTTTTTTTTTGTTTTTTTTTGGGGGGGGGGGGATGATCCTGGACTTTTTGTGTTGTTTTTGAAGTGTTTTGGGGTCTCCGTTGTGTTTCATTGGGTTTTCCATGGTCATCGTGTTGTAAAAGGGTAAATTGTGGGTTTTGGAGAACTTCAGGTAGGTTTAGGGGGAGTTTTCACGTGGATTCATGGTATTTGGGGTTTTCTTCTTTTTGGGGGAGTGATCCTCTCCTTTCTTCGGGTGATTTTGAAGTGTTTTGGGGTTTCCGTTGCGTTTCGTTTAAGTTCCTAATGTGTTTTATGGTGGTTGGGAGTGTGCTTTGGGATTAGGAGAACATCAGGTAGGTTTAGGGTGTCTTTGGGGTGGATCTATGGTATTTGGGGTTCTCTTCCATTTTTTGGCGTGATCCTGTTCTTTTTTGTGGTGTTTTGGACGTGTTTTGGGGTCTCCGTTGGGTTTTGTTGTGTTCTCGTTGGTCATCATGGTGGAAAAGTGTAAATTGTGGGTTTTGGAGAAGATCAGGTAGGTTTCGGGTGGTTTTGGGGTGGATCTATGGTTTTGGCGTATTTTCTTCCAGTTTTGGGGGTGATGCCGATATTTTTTGGGGTGTTTTGGACGTGTTTTGGGGTGTCCGTTGGGTTTTGTTGTGTTCTCGTTGGTCATCATGGTGGAAAAGGGTACATTGTGGGTTTTGGAGAAGATCAGGTAGGTTTAGGGTGGTTTTGGGGTGGATCTATGGTTTTGGCGTATTTTCTTCCAGTTTTGGGGGTGATGCCGTTCTTGTTTGGGGTGTTTTTGACGTGTTTTGGGGTCTCCATTAGGTTTTGTTGTGTTCTTGTTGGTCATTATGTTAAATAGGTGTGGATTGTGGGTTTTGGAGAAGATCAGGTAGGTTTAGGGTGGTTTTGGGTTTGATCTATGTTTTTGGGGGATTTTCTTCCAGTTTTGGGAGTGATCCCATTCTTGTTTGGGGTGTTTTTTAAGGTTTTTGGGGTCTCTGTTTGGTTTTGTTGGGTTCTCGTTGGTCATCATGGTGGAAAAGTGTAAATTGTGGGTTTTGGAGAAGATCAGGTAGGTTTAGGGTGGTTTTGGGGTGGATCTATGGTATTTAGTTTTTTTTTTTGTTTTTGGGGGGGGGGGGGGGGGATGATCCTGGACTTTTTGTGTTGTTTTTGAAGTGTTTTGGGTTCTCCGTTGTGTTTCATTGGGTTTTCCATGGTCATCGTGTTGTAAAATGGTAAATTGTGGGTTTTGGAGAACTTCAGGTAGGTTTAGGGGGAGTTTTCACGTGGATTCATGGTATTTGGGGTTTTCTTCTTTTTGGGGGAGTGATCCTCTCCTTTCTTCGGGTGATTTTGAAGTGTTTTGGGGTTTCCGTTGCGTTTCGTTGAGTTCCTAATGTGTTTTATGGTGGTTGGGAGTGTGCTTTGGGATTAGGAGAACATCAGGTAGGTTTAGGGTGTCTTTGGGGTGGATCTATGGTATTTGGGGTTTTCTTCCATTTTTTGGCGTGATCCTGTTCTTTTTTGTGGTGTTTTAGACGTGTTTTGGGGTCTCCGTTGGGTTTTGTTGTGTTCCTGTTGGTCTTTCTGTTAAATAGGTGTGGATTGTGGGTTTTGGAGAACTTCAGGTAGGTTTAGTGTGGTTTTGGGGTGGATCTATGGTTTTGGGGGATTTTCTTTCAGTTTTGGGGGTGATGCCGTTCTTGTTTGGGGTGTTTTTTAAGGTTTTTGGGGTCTCTGTTGGGTTTTGTTGGGTTCTCGTTGGTCATCATGGTGGAAAAGTGTACATTGTGGGTTTTGGAGAAGATCAGGTAGGTTTCGGGTGGTTTTGGGGTGGATCTATGGTTTTGGCGGATTTTCTTCCAGTTTTGGGGGTGATGCCGATATTTTTTGGGGTGTTTTTGACGTGTTTTGGGGTCTCCATTAGGTTTTGTTGTGTTCTTGTTGGTCATTATGTTAAATAGGTGTGGATTGTGGGTTTTGGAGAAGATCAGGTAGGTTTAGGGTGGTTTTGGGGTGGATCTATGGTTTTGGGGGATTTTCTTCCAGATTTGGGGGTGATGCCATTCTTTTTTGGGGTGTTTTTTAAGGTTTTTGGGGTCTCTGTTGGGTTTTGTTGGGTTCTCGTTGGTCATCATGGTGGAAAAGGGTAAATTGTGGGTTTTGGAGAATATCAGGTAGGTTTAGGGTGGATTTGGGGTGGATCTATGGTTTTGGCGTATTTTCTTCCAGATTTGGGGGTGATGCCTATATTTTTTGGGGTGTTTTTGACGTGTTTTGGGGTCTCCATTGTGTTTCATTGGGTTTTCCATGGTCATCATGGTGGAAAATTGTAAATTGTGGGTTTTGGAGAAGATCAGGTAGGTTTAGGGTGGTTTTGGGGTGGATCTATGGTTTTGGGGGATTTTCTTCCAGTTTTGGGTGTGATGCCATTCTTGTTTGGGGTGTTTTTTAAGGTTTTTGGTGTCTCTGTTTGGTTTTGTTGTGTTCTCGTTGGTCATCATGGTGGAAAAGGGTAAATTGTGGGTTTTGGAGAAGATCAGGTAGGTTTCGGGTGGTTTTGGGGTGGATCTATGGTATTCAGTTTTTTTTTTTGTTTTTTTTTTGGGGGGGGGGATGATCCTGGACTTTTTGTGTTGTTTTTGAAGTGTTTTGGGGTCTCCGTTGTGTTTCATTGGGTTTTCCATGGTCATCGTGTTGTAAAAGGGTAAATTGTGGGTTTTGGAGAACTTCAGGTAGGTTTAGGGGGAGTTTTCACGTGGATTCATGGTATTTGGGGTTTTCTTCTTTTTGGGGGAGTGATCCTCTCCTTTCTTCGGGTGATTTTGAAGTGTTTTGGGGTTTCCGTTGCGTTTCGTTTAAGTTCCTAATGTGTTTTATGGTGGTTGGGAGTGTGCTTTGGGATTAGGAGAACATCAGGTAGGTTTAGGGTGTCTTTGGGGTGGATCTATGGTATTTGGGGTTCTCTTCCATTTTTTGGCGTGATCCTGTTCTTTTTTGTGGTGTTTTGGACGTGTTTTGGGGTCTCCGTTGGGTTTTGTTGTGTTCTCGTTGGTCAACATGGTGGAAAAGTGTAAATTGTGGGTTTTGGAGAAGATCAGGTAGGTTTAGGGTGGTTTTGGGGTGGATCTATGGTTTTGGCGTATTTTCTTCCAGTTTTGGGGGTGATGCCGATATTTTTTGGGGTGTTTTGGACGTGTTTTGGGGTCTCCGTTGGGTTTTGTTGTGTTCTCGTTGGTCATCATGGTGGAAAAGGGTACATTGTGGGTTTTGGAGAAGATCAGGTAGGTTTAGGGTGGTTTTGGGGTGGATCTATGGTTTTGGCGTATTTTCTTCCAGATTTGGGGGTGATGCCGATATTTTTTGGGGTGTTTTTGACGTGTTTTGGGGTCTCCATTGTGTTTCATTGGGTTTTCCATGGTCATCATGGTGGAAAAGGGTATATTGTGGGTTTTGGAGAAGATCAGGTAGGTTTAGGGTGGTTTTGGGGTGGATCTATGGTTTTGGGGGATTTTCTTCCAGTTTTGGGGGTGATGCCATTCTTGTTTGGTGTGTTTTTTAAGGTTTTTGGGGTCTCTGTTTGGTTTTGTTGGGTTCTCGTTGGTCATCATGGTGGAAAAGGGTAAATTGTGGGTTTTGGAGAAGATCAGGTAGGTTTAGGGTGGTTTTGGGGTGGATCTATGGTATTTAGTTTTTTTTTTTTGTTTTTGGGGGGGGGGGGGGGATGATCCTGGACTTTTTGTGTTGTTTTTGAAGTGTTTTGGGGTCTCCGTTGGGTTTTGTTGTGTTCTCGTTGGTCATCATGGTGGAAAAGTGTAAATTGTGGGTTTTGGAGAAGATCAGGTAGGTTTAGGGTGGTTTTGGGGTGGATCTATGGTTTTGGCGTATTTTCTTCCAGTTTTGGGGGTGATGCCGTTCTTTTTGGGGTGTTTTGGACGTGTTTTGGGGTCTCCGTTGGGTTTTGTTGGGTTCTCGTTGGTCATCATGGTGGAAAAGGGTACATTGTGGGTTTTGGAGAAGATCAGGTAGGTTTTAGGGTGGTTTTGGGGTGGATCTATGGTTTTGGCGTATTTTCTTACAGTTTTGGGGGTGATGCCGTTCTTGTTTGGGGTGTTTTTGACGTGTTTTGGGGTCTCCATTGTGTTTCATTGGGTTTTCCATGGTCATCATGGTGGAAAAGGGTACATTGTGGGTTTTGGAGAAGATCAGGTAGGTTTAGGGTGGTTTTGGGGTGGATCTATGGTTTTGGGGGATTTCTTCCAGTTTTGGGGGTGATGCCATTCTTGTTTGGTGTGTTTTTTAAGGTTTTTGGGGTCTCTGTTGGGTTTTGTTGGGTTCTCGTTGGTCATCATGGTGGAAAAGGGTAAATTGTGGGTTTTGGAGAAGATCAGGTAGGTTTAGGGTGGTTTTGGGGTGGATCTATGGTATTTAGTTTTTTTTTTTTGTTTTTTGGGGGGGGGGGGGGGGATGATCCTGGACTTTTTGTGTTGTTTTTGAAGTGTTTTGGGTTCTCCGTTGTGTTTCATTGGGTTTTCCATGGTCATCGTGTTGTAAAATGGTAAATTGTGGGTTTTGGAGAACTTCAGGTAGGTTTAGGGGGAGTTTCACGTGGATTCATGGTATTTGGGTTTTCTTCTTTTTGGGGGAGTGATCCTCTCCTTTCTTCGGGTGATTTTGAAGTGTTTTGGGGTTTCCGTTGCGTTTCGTTGAGTTCCTAATGTGTTTTATGGTGGTTGGGAGTGTGCTTTGGGATTAGGAGAACATCAGGTAGGTTTAGGGTGTCTTTGGGGTGGATCTATGGTATTTGGGGTTTTCTTCCATTTTTTGGCGTGATCCTGTTCTTTTTTGGGGTGTTTTTGACGTGTTTTGGGGTCTCCGTTGTGTTTCATTGGGTTTTCGTTGGTCATCATGGTGGAAAGTGTAAATTGTGGGTTTTGGAGAACATCAGGTAGGTTTAGGGTGGTTTTGGGTTGGATCTATGGTTTTGGCGTATTTTCTTCCAGTTTTGGGGGTGATGCCGATATTTTTTGGGGTGTTTTGGACGTGTTTTGGGGTCTCCGTTGGGTTTGTTGTGTTCTCGTTGGTCATCATGGTGGAAAAGGGTAAATTGTGGGTTTTGGAGAAGATCAGGTAGGTTTAGGGTGGTTTTGGGGTGGATCTATGGTTTTGGCGTATTTTTCTTCCAGTTTTGGGGTGATGCCGATATTTTTTGGGGTGTTTTTGACGTGTTTTGGGGTCTCCATTAGGTTTTGTTGTGTTCTTGTTGGTCATTATGTTAAATAGGTTTGGATTGTGGGTTTTGGAGAAGATCATTTAGGTTTAGGGTGGTTTTGGGGTGGATCTATGGTTTTGGCGTATTTTCTTCCAGATTTGGGGGTGATGCCGATATTTTTTGGGGTGTTTTTGACGTGTTTTGGGGTCTCCATTGTGTTTCATTGGGTTTTTCCATGGTCATCATGGCGGAAAAGGGTAAATTGTGGGTTTTGGAGAAGATCAGGTAGGTTTAGGGTGGTTTTGGGGTGGATCTATGGTTTTGGCGTATTTTCTTCCAGTTTTGGGGGTGATGCCATTCTTGTTTGGGGTGTTTTTTAAGGTTTTTGGTGTCTCTGTTTGGTTTTGTTGGGTTCTCGTTGGTCATCATGGTGGAAAAGGGTAAATTGTGGGTTTTGGAGAAGATCAGGTAGGTTTCGGGTGGTTTTTGGGTGGATCTATGGTATTCAGTTTTTTTTTTTTGTTTTTTGGGGGGGGTGGGGTGATGATCCTGGACTTTTTGTGTTGTTTTTGAAGTGTTTTGGGGTCTCCGTTGGGTTTTGTTGTGTTCTCGTTGGTCATCATGGTGGAAAAGTGTAAATTGTGGGTTTTGGAGAAGATCAGGTAGGTTTAGGGTGGTTTTGGGGTGGATCTATGGTTTTGGCGTATTTTCTTCCAGTTTTGGGGGTGATGCCGTTCTTTTTGGGGTGTTTTGGACGTGTTTTGGGGTCTCCGTTGGGTTTTGTTGGGTTCTCGTTGGTCATCATGGTGGAAAAGGGTACATTGTGGGTTTTGGAGAAGATCAGGTAGGTTTAGGGTGGTTTTGGGGTGGATCTATGGTTTTGGCGTATTTTCTTACAGTTTTGGGGGTGATGCCGTTCTTGTTTGGGGTGTTTTTGACGTGTTTTGGGGTCTCCATTGTGTTTCATTGGGTTTTCCATGGTCATCATGGTGGAAAAGGGTACATTGTGGGTTTTGGAGAAGATCAGGTAGGTTTAGGGTGGTTTTGGGGTGGATCTATGGTTTTGGGGGATTTTCTTCCAGTTTTGGGTGTGATGCCATTCTTGTTTGGGGTGTTTTTTAAGGTTTTTGGTGTCTCTGTTTGGTTTTTGTTGGGTTCTCGTTGGTCATCATGGTGGAAAAGGGTAAATTGTGGGTTTTGGAGAAGATCAGGTAGGTTTCGGGTGGTTTTGGGGTGGATCTATGGTATTCAGTTTTTTTTTTTTGTTTTTTTTTGGGGGGGGGGGGATGATCCTGGACTTTTTGTGTTGTTTTTGAAGTGTTTTGGGGTCTCCGTTGTGTTTCATTGGGTTTTCCATGGTCATCGTGTTGTAAAAGGGTAAATTGTGGGTTTTGGAGAACTTCAGGTAGGTTTAGGGGGAGTTTTCACGTGGATTCATGGTATTTGGGGTTTTCTTCTTTTTGGGGGAGTGATCCTCTCCTTTCTTCGGGTGATTTTGAAGTGTTTTGGGGTTTCCGTTGCGTTTCGTTTAAGTTCCTAATGTGTTTTATGGTGGTTGGGAGTGTGCTTTGGGATTAGGAGAACATCAGGTAGGTTTAGGGTGTCTTTGGGGTGGATCTATGGTATTTGGGGTTCTCTTCCATTTTTTTGGCGTGATCCTGTTCTTTTTTGTGGTGTTTTGGACGTGTTTTGGGGTCTCCGTTGGGTTTTGTTGTGTTCTCGTTGGTCATCATGGTGGAAAAGTGTAAATTGTGGGTTTTGGAGAAGATCAGGTAGGTTTCGGGTGGTTTTGGGGTGGATCTATGGTTTTGGCGTATTTTCTTCCAGTTTTGGGGGTGATGCCGATATTTTTTGGGGTGTTTTGGACGTGTTTTGGGGTGTCCGTTGGGTTTTGTTGTGTTCTCGTTGGTCATCATGGTGGAAAAGGGTACATTGTGGGTTTTGGAGAAGATCAGGTAGGTTTAGGGTGGTTTTGGGGTGGATCTATGGTTTTGGCGTATTTTCTTCCAGTTTTGGGGGTGATGCCGTTCTTGTTTGGGGTGTTTTTGACGTGTTTTGGGGTCTCCATTAGGTTTTGTTGTGTTCTTGTTGGTCATTATGTTAAATAGGTGTGGATTGTGGGTTTTGGAGAAGATCAGGTAGGTTTAGGGTGGTTTTGGGTTTGATCTATGTTTTTGGGGGATTTTCTTCCAGTTTTGGGAGTGATCCCATTCTTGTTTGGGGTGTTTTTAAGGTTTTGGGGTCTCTGTTTGGTTTTGTTGGGTTCTCGTTGGTCATCATGGTGGAAAAGTGTAAATTGTGGGTTTTGGAGAAGATCAGGTAGGTTTAGGGTGGTTTTGGGGTGGATCTATGGTATTTAGTTTTTTTTTTGTTTTTGGGGGGGGGGGGGGGGGATGATCCTGGACTTTTTGTGTTGTTTTTGAAGTGTTTTGGGTTCTCCGTTGTGTTTCATTGGGTTTTCCATGGTCATCGTGTTGTAAAATGGTAAATTGTGGGTTTTGGAGAACTTCAGGTAGGTTTAGGGGGAGTTTTCACGTGGATTCATGGTATTTGGGGTTTTCTTCTTTTTGGGGGAGTGATCCTCTCCTTTCTTCGGGTGATTTTGAAGTGTTTTGGGGTTTCCGTTGCGTTTCGTTGAGTTCCTAATGTGTTTTATGGTGGTTGGGAGTGTGCTTTGGGATTAGGAGAACATCAGGTAGGTTTAGGGTGTCTTTGGGGTGGATCTATGGTATTTGGGGTTTTCTTCCATTTTTTGGCGTGATCCTGTTCTTTTTTGTGGTGTTTTAGACGTGTTTTGGGGTCTCCGTTGTGTTTCATTGGGTTTTCGTTGGTCATCATGGTGGAAAAGTGTAAATTGTGGGTTTTGGAGAAGATCAGGTAGGTTTAGGGTGGTTTTGGGTTGGATCTATGGTTTTGGCGTATTTTCTTCCAGTTTTGGGGGTGATGCCGATATTTTTTGGGGTGTTTTGGACGTGTTTTGGGGTGTCCGTTGCGTTTTGTTGTGTTCTCGTTGGTCATCATGGTGGAAAAGGGTACATTGTGGGTTTTGGAGAAGATCAGGTAGGTTTAGGGTGGTTTTGGGGTGGATCTATGGTTTTGGGGGATTTTCTTCCAGTTTTGGGGGTGATGCCGATATTTTTTGGGGTGTTTTTGACGTGTTTTGGGGTCTCCATTAGGTTTTGTTGTGTTCTTGTTGGTCATTATGTTAAATAGGTGTGGATTGTGGGTTTTGGAGAAGATCAGGTAGGTTTAGGGTGGTTTTGGGGTGGATCTATGGTTTTGGGGGATTTTCTTCCAGTTTTGGGGGTGATGCCATTCTTGTTTGGGGTGTTTTTTAAGGTTTTTAGGGTCTCTGTTGGGTTTTGTTGGGTTCTCGTTGGTCATCATGGTGGAAAAGGGTAAATTGTGGTTTTTGGAGAACATCAGGTAGGTTTAGGGTGGTTTTGGGGTGGATCTATGGTTTTGGCGTATTTTCTTCCAGATTTGGGGGTGATGCCGATATTTTTTGGGGTGTTTTTGACGTGTTTTGGGGTCTCCATTGTGTTTCATTGGGTTTTCCATGGTCATCATGGCGGAAAAGGGTAAATTGTGGGTTTTGGAGAAGATCAGGTAGGTTTAGGGTGGTTTTGGGGTGGATCTATGGTTTTGGCGTATTTTCTTCCAGTTTTGGGTGTGATGCCGTTCTTGTTTGGGGTGTTTTTGACGTGTTTTGGGGTCTCCATTGTGTTTCATTGGGTTTTCCATGGTCATCAAGGCGGAAAAGGGTAAATTGTGGGTTTTGGAGAAGATCAGGTAGGTTTAGGGTGGTTTTGGGGTGGATCTATGGTTTTGGGGGATTTTCTTCCAGTTTTGGGTGTGATGCCATTCTTGTTTGGGGTGTTTTTTTAAGGTTTTTGGGGTCTCTGTTGGGTTTTGTTGGGTTCTCGTTGGTCATCATGGTGGAAAAGTGTAAATTGTGGGTTTTGGAGAAGATCAGGTAGGTTTAGGGTGGTTTTGGGGTGGATCTATGGTATTCAGTTTTTTTTTTTTGTTTGGGGATGGGGGGGGGGGATGATCCTGTTCTTTTTTTTTGGGTGTATTTGACGTGTTTTGGGGTCTCCGTTGTGTTTCATTGGGTTTTCCATGGTCATCGTGTTGTAAAAGGGTAAATTGTGGGTTTTGGAGAACTTCAGGTAGGTTTAGGGGGAGTTTTCACGTGGATTCATGGTATTTGGGGTTTTCTTCTTTTTGGGGGAGTGATCCTCTCCTTTCTTCGGGTGATTTTGAAGTGTTTGGGGTTTCCGTTGCGTTTCGTTGAGTTCCTAATGTGTTTTATGGTGGTTGGGAGTGTGCTTTGGGATTAGGAGAACATCAGGTAGGTTTAGGGTGTCTTTGGGGTGGATCTATGGTATTTGGGGTTTTCTTCCATTTTTTGGCGTGATCCTGTTCTTTTTTGTGGTGTTTTAGACGTGTTTTGGGGTCTCCGTTGGGTTTTGTTGTGTTCCTGTTGGTCTTTCTGTTAAATAGGTGTGGATTGTGGGTTTTGGAGAACTTCAGGTAGGTTTAGTGTGGTTTTGGGGTGGATCTATGGTTTTGGGGGATTTTCTTTCAGTTTTGGGGTTGATGCCGTTCTTGTTTGGGGTGTTTTTTAAGGTTTTTGGGGTCTCTGTTGGGTTTTGTTGGGTTCTCGTTGGTCATCATGGTGGAAAAGTGTACATTGTGGGTTTTGGAGAACATCAGGTAGGTTTAGGGTGGTTTTGGGGTGGATCTATGGTTTTGGCGTATTTTCTTCCAGTTTTGGGGGTGATGCCGATATTTTTTGGGGTGTTTTTGACGTGTTTTGGGGTCTCCATTAGGTTTTGTTGTGTTCTTGTTGGTCATTATGTTAAATAGGTGTGGATTGTGGGTTTTGGAGAAGATCAGGTAGGTTTAGGGTGGTTTTGGGGTGGATCTATGGTTTTGGGGGATTTTCTTCCAGATTTGGGGGTGATTCCATTCTTGTTTGGGGTGTTTTTTAAGGTTTTTGGGGTCTCTGTTGGGTTTTGTTGGGTTCTCGTTGGTCATCATGGTGGAAAAGGGTAAATTGTGGGTTTTGGAGAAGATCAGGTAGGTTTCGGGTAGTTTTGGGGTGGATCTATGGTTTTGGCGTATTTTCTTCCAGATTTGGGGGTGATGCCTATATTTTTTGGGGTGTTTTTGACGTGTTTTGGGGTCTCCATTGTGTTTCATTGGGTTTTCCATGGTCATCATGGCGGAAAATTGTAAATTGTGGGTTTTGGAGAACTTCAGGTAGGTTTAGGGTGGTTTTGGGGTGGATCTATGGTTTTGGGGGATTTTCTTCCAGTTTTGGGTGTGATGCCATTCTTGTTTGGGGTGTTTTTTAAGGTTTTTGGGGTCTCTGTTTGGTTTTGTTGGGTTCTCGTTGGTCATCATGGTGGAAAAGTGTAAATTGTGGGTTTTGGAGAAGATCAGGTAGGTTTAGGGTGGTTTTGGGGTGGATCTATGGTATTCAGTTTTTTTTTTTTGTTTTTGGGGGGGGGGGGGGGGGATGATCCTGGACTTTTTGTGTTGTTTTTGACGTGTTTTGGGGTCTCCGTTGTGTTTCATTGGGTTTTCCATGGTCATCGTGTTGTAAAAGGGTAAATTGTGGGTTTTGGAGAACTTCAGGTAGGTTTAGGGGGAGTTTTCACGTGGATTCATGGTATTTGGGGTTTTCTTCTTTTTTGGGGGAGTGATCCTCTCCTTTCTTCGGGTTATTTTGAAGTGTTTTGGGGTTTCCGTTGCGTTTCGTTGAGTTCCTAATGTGTTTTATGGTGGTTGGGAGTGTGCTTTGGGATTAGGAGAACATCAGGTAGGTTTAGGGTGTCTTTGGGGTGGATCTATGGTATTTGGGGTTTTCTTCCATTTTTTGGCGTGATCCTGTTCTTTTTTGGGGTGTTTTTGAAGTGTTTTTGGGGTCTCCGTTGGGTTTTGTTGTGTTCTCGTTGGTCATCATGGTGGAAAAGTGTACATTGTGGGTTTTGGAGAAGATCAGGTAGGTTTAGGGTGGTTTTGGGGTGGATCTATGGTTTTGGCGTATTTTCTTCCAGTTTTGGGGGTGATGCCGATATTTTTTGGGGTGTTTTTGACGTGTTTTGGGGTCTCCATTAGGTTTTGTTGTGTTCTTGTTGGTCATTATGTTAAATAGGTTTGGATTGTGGGTTTTGGAGAAGATCAGGTAGGTTTAGGGTGGTTTTGGGTTTGATCTATGTTTTTGGGGGATTTTCTTCCAGTTTTGGGGGTGATGCCATTCTTGTTTGGGGTGTTTTTTAAGGTTTTTGGGGTCTCTGTTGGGTTTTGTTGGGTTCTCGTTGGTCATCATGGTGGAAAAGTGTAAATTGTGGGTTTTGGAGAAGATCAGGTAGGTTTAGGGTGGTTTTGGGTTTGATCTATGGTTTTGGGGGATTTTCTTCCAGTTTTGGGGGTGATGCCGTTCTTGTTTGGGGTGTGTTTGACGTGTTTTGGGGTCTCTGTTGGGTTTGTTGGGTTCTCGTTGGTCATCATGGTGGAAAAGGGTAAATTGTGGGTTTTGGAGAAGATCATTTAGGTTTAGGGTGGTTTTGGGGTGGATCTATGGTTTTGGCGTATTTTCTTCCAGATTTGGGGGTGATGCCGATATTTTTTGGGGTGTTTTTGACGTGTTTTGGGGTCTCCATTGTGTTTCATTGGGTTTTCCATGGTCATCATGGCGGAAAAGGGTAAATTGTGGGTTTTGGAGAAGATCAGGTAGGTTTAGGGTGGTTTTGGGGTGGATCTATGGTTTTGGGGGATTTTCTTCCAGTTTTGGGTGTGATGCCATTCTTGTTTGGGGTGTTTTTTAAGGTTTTTGGTGTCTGTGTTTGGTTTTGTTGGGTTCTCGTTGGTCATCATGGTGGAAAAGGGTAAATTGTGGGTTTTGGAGAAGATCAGGTAGGTTTAGGGTGGTTTTGGGGTGGATCTATGGTTTTGGCGTATTTTCTTCCAGTTTTGGGGGTGATGCCATTCTTGTTTGGGTTTTTTTTTAAGGTTTCTGGGGTCTCTGTTGGGTTTTGTTGGGTTCTCGTTTGTCATCATGGTGGAAAAGTGTAAATTGTGGGTTTTGGAGAAGATCAGGTAGGTTTAGGGTGGTTTTGGGGTGGATCTATTGTATTCAGTTTTTTTTTTGTTTTTTTGGGGGGGGGGGGGGGGGATGATCCTGGACTTTTTGTGTTGTTTTTGACGTGTTTTGGGGTCTCCGTTGTGTTTCATTGGGTTTTCCATGGTCATCGTGTTTTAAAAGGGTAAATTGTGGGTTTTGGAGAACTTCAGGTAGGTTTAGGGGGAGTTTTCACGTGGATTCATGGTATTTGGGGTTTCTTCTTTTTGGGGGAGTGATCCTCTCCTTTCTTCGGGTGATTTTGAAGTGTTTTGGGGTTTCCGTTGCGTTTCGTTGAGTTCCTAATGTGTTTTATGGTGGTTGGGAGTGTGCTTTGGGATTAGGAGAACATCAGGTAGGTTTAGGGTGTCTTTGGGGTGGATCTATGGTATTTGGGGTTTTCTTCCATTTTTTGGCGTGATCCTGTTCTTTTTTGTGGTGTTTTTGACGTGTTTTGGGGTCTCCGTTGGGTTTTGTTGTGTTCTCGTTGGTCATCATGGTGGAAAAGTGTAAATTGTGGGTTTTGGAGAACATCAGGTAGGTTTAGTGTGGTTTTGGGGTGGATCTATGGTTTTGGCGTATTTTCTTCCAGTTTTGGGGGTGATGCCGATATTTTTTGGGGTGTTTTGGACGTGTTTTGGGGTCTCCGTTGGGTTTTGTTGTGTTCTCGTTGGTCATCATGGTGGAAAAGTGTACATTGTGGGTTTTGGAGAAGATCAGGTAGGTTTAGGGTGGTTTTGGGGTGGATCTATGGTTTTGGCGTATTTTCTTCCAGTTTTGGGGGTGATGCCGATATTTTTTGGGGTGTTTTTGACGTGTTTTGGGGTCTCCATTAGGTTTTGTTGTGTTCTTGTTGGTCATTATGTTAAATAGGTGTGGATTGTGGGTTTTGGAGAAGATCAGGTAGGTTTAGGGTGGTTTTGGGGTGGATCTATGGTTTTGGGGGATTTTCTTCCAGTTTTGGGGGTGATGCCATTCTTGTTTGGGTTGTTTTTTAAGGTTTTTGGGGTCTCCGTTTGGTTTTGTTGGGTTCTCGTTGGTTATCATGGTGGAAAAGGGTAAATTGTGGGTTTTGGAGAAGATCATTTAGGTTTAGGGTGGTTTTGGGGTGGATCTATGGTTTTGGCGTATTTTCTTCCAGATTTGGGGGTGATGCCGATATTTTTTGTGTTGTTTTTGACGTGTTTTGGGGTCTCCATTGTGTTTCATTGGGTTTTCCATGGTCATCATGGCGGAAAAGTGTAAATTGTGGGTTTTGGAGAAGATCAGGTAGGTTTAGGGTGGTTTTGGGGTGGATCTATGGTTTTGGGGGATTTTCTTCCAGTTTTGGGGGTGATGCCATTCTTGTTTGGGGTGTTTTTTAAGGTTTTTGGGGTCTCTGTTGGGTTTTGTTGGGTTCTCGTTGGTCATCATGGTGGAAAAGGGTAAATTGTGGGTTTTGGAGAAGATCAGGTAGGTTTAGGGTGGTTTTGGGGTGGATCTATGGTTTTGGGGGATTTTCTTTCAGTTTTGGGGGTGATGCCATTCTTGTTTGGTTTTTTTTTTAAGGTTTCGGGGGTCTCTGTTGGGTTTTGTTGGGTTCTCGTTTGTCATCATGGTGGAAAAGTGTAAATTGTGGGTTTTGGAGAAGATCAGGTAGGTTTAGGGTGTCTTTGGGGTGGATCTATGGTTTTGGCGTATTTTCTTCCATATTTGAGGTAGATGCCGATATTTTTTGGGGTGTTTTTGACGTGTTTTGGGGTCTCCATTAGGTTTTGTTGTGTTCTTGTTGGTCATTATGTTAAATAGGTTTGGATTGTGGGTTTTGGAGAAGATCAGGTAGGTTTAGGGTGGTTTTGGGTTTGATCTATGTTTTTGGGGGATTTTCTTCCAGTTTTGGGGGTGATGCCATTCTTGTTTGGGGTGTTTTTTAAGGTTTTTGGGGTCTCTGTTGGGTTTTGTTGGGTTCTCGTTGGTCATCATGGTGGAAAAGGGTAAATTGTGGGTTTTGGAGAAGATCAGGTAGGTTTCGGGTAGTTTTGGGGTGGATCTATGGTTTTGGCGTATTTTCTTCCAGATTTGGGGGTGATGCCTATATTTTTTGGGGTGTTTTTGACGTGTTTTGGGGTCTCCATTGTGTTTCATTGGGTTTTCCATGGTCATCATGGCGGAAAATTGTAAATTGTGGGTTTTGGAGAAGATCAGGTAGGTTTAGGGTGGTTTTGGGGTGGATCTATGGTTTTGGGGGATTTTCTTCCAGTTTTGGGTGTGATGCCATTCTTGTTTGGGGTGTTTTTTAAGGTTTTTTGGGGTCTCTGTTTGGTTTTGTTGGGTTCTCGTTGGTCATCATGGTGGAAAAGTGTAAATTGTGGGTTTTGGAGAAGATCAGGTAGGTTTAGGGTGGTTTTGGGGTGGATCTATGGTATTCAGTTTTTTTTTTTGTTTTTGGGGGGGGGGGGGGGGGATGATCCTGGACTTTTTGTGTTGTTTTTGACGTGTTTTGGGGTCTCCGTTGTGTTTCATTGGGTTTTCCATGGTCATCGTGTTGTAAAAGGGTAAATTGTGGGTTTTGGAGAACTTCAGGTAGGTTTAGGGGGAGTTTTCACGTGGATTCATGGTATTTGGGGTTTTTCTTCTTTTTGGGGGAGTGATCCTCTCCTTTCTTCGGGTTATTTTGAAGTGTTTTGGGGTTTCTGTTGCGTTTCGTTGAGTTCCTAATGTGTTTTATGGTGGTTGGGAGTGTGCTTTGGGATTAGGAGAACATCAGGTAGGTTTAGGGTGTCTTTGGGGTGGATCTATGGTATTTGGGGTTTTCTTCCATTTTTTGGCGTGATCCTGTTCTTTTTTGGGGTGTTTTTGACGTGTTTTGGGGTCTCCGTTGTGTTTCATTGGGTTTTCCATGGTCATCATGGTGGAAAAGTGTAAATTGTGGGTTTTGGAGAAGATCAGGTAGGTTTAGGGTGTTTTGGGGTGGATCTATGGTTTTGGCGTATTTTCTTCCAGTTTTGGGGGTGATGCCGATATTTTTTGGGGTGTTTTGGACGTGTTTTGGGGTCTCCGTTGGGTTTTGTTGTGTTCTCGTTGGTCATCATGGTGGAAAAGGGTACATTGTGGGTTTTGGAGAAGATCAGGTAGGTTTAGGGTGGTTTTGGGGTGGATCTATGGTTTTGGCGTATTTTCTTCCAGTTTTGGGGGTGATGCCGATATTTTTTGGGGTGTTTTTGACGTGTTTTGGGGTCTCCATTAGGTTTTGTTGTGTTCTTGTTGGTCATTATGTTAAATAGGTTTGGATTGTGGGTTTTGGAGAAGATCAGGTAGGTTTAGGGTGGTTTTGGGTTTGATCTATGGTTTTGGGGGATTTTCTTCCAGTTTTGGGGGTGATGCCGTTCTTGTTTGGGGTGTGTTTGACGTGTTTTGGGGTCTCTGTTGGGTTTTGTTGGGTTCTCGTTGGTCATCATGGTGGAAAAGGGTAAATTGTGGGTTTTGGAGAAGATCATTTAGGTTTAGGGTGGTTTTGGGGTGGATCTATGGTTTTGGCGTATTTTCTTCCAGATTTGGGGGTGATGCCGATATTTTTTGGGGTGTTTTTGACGTGTTTGGGGTCTCCATTGTGTTTCATTGGGTTTTCCATGGTCATCATGGCGGAAAAGGGTAAATTGTGGGTTTTGGAGAAGATCAGGTAGGTTTAGGGTGGTTTTGGGGTGGATCTATGGTTTTGGGGGATTTTCTTCCAGTTTTGGGTGTGATGCCATTCTTGTTTGGGGTGTTTTTTAAGGTTTTTGGTGTCTGTGTTTGGTTTTGTTGGGTTCTCGTTGGTCATCATGGTGGAAAAGGGTAAATTGTGGGTTTTGGAGAAGATCAGGTAGGTTTAGGGTGGTTTTGGGGTGGATCTATGGTTTTGGCGTATTTTCTTCCAGTTTTGGGGGTGATGCCATTCTTGTTTGGGTTTTTTTTTAAGGTTTCTGGGGTCTCTGTTGGGTTTTGTTGGGTTCTCGTTTGTCATCATGGTGGAAAAGTGTAAATTGTGGGTTTTGGAGAACATCAGGTAGGTTTAGGGTGGTTTTGGGGTGGATCTATTGTATTCAGTTTTTTTTTTTGTTTTTGGGGGGGGGGGGGGGGGGATGATCCTGGACTTTTTGTGTTGTTTTTGACGTGTTTTGGGGTCTCCGTTGTGTTTCATTGGGTTTTCCATGGTCATCGTGTTTTAAAAGGGTAAATTGTGGGTTTTGGAGAACTTCAGGTAGGTTTAGGGGGAGTTTTCACGTGGATTCATGGTATTTGGGGTTTTCTTCTTTTTGGGGGAGTGATCCTCTCCTTTCTTCGGGTGATTTTGAAGTGTTTTGGGGTTTCCGTTGCGTTTCGTTGAGTTCCTAATGTGTTTTATGGTGGTTGGGAGTGTGCTTTGGGATTAGGAGAACATCAGGTAGGTTTAGGGTGTCTTTGGGGTGGATCTATGGTATTTGGGGTTTTCTTCCATTTTTTGGCGTGATCCTGTTCTTTTTTGGGGTGTTTTTGACGTGTTTTGGGGTCTCCGTTGGGTTTTGTTGTGTTCTCGTTGGTCATCATGGTGGAAAAGTGTAAATTGTGGGTTTTGGAGAACATCAGGTAGGTTTAGTGTGGTTTTGGGGTGGATCTATGGTTTTGGCGTATTTTCTTCCAGTTTTGGGGGTGATGCCGATATTTTTTGGGGTGTTTTGGACGTGTTTTGGGGTCTCCGTTGGGTTTTGTTGTGTTCTCGTTGGTCATCATGGTGGAAAAGTGTACATTGTGGGTTTTGGAGAAGATCAGGTAGGTTTAGGGTGGTTTTGGGGTGGATCTATGGTTTTGGCGTATTTTCTTCCAGTTTTGGGGGGTGATGCCGATATTTTTTGGGGTGTTTTTGACGTGTTTTGGGGTCTCCATTAGGTTTTGTTGTGTTCTTGTTGGTCATTATGTTAAATAGGTGTGGATTGTGGGTTTTGGAGAAGATCAGGTAGGTTTAGGGTGGTTTTGGGGTGGATCTATGGTTTTGGGGGATTTTCTTCCAGTTTTGGGGGTGATGCCATTCTTGTTTGGGTTGTTTTTAAGGTTTTTGGGGTCTCCGTTTGGTTTTGTTGGGTTCTCGTTGGTCATCATGGTGGAAAAGGGTAAATTGTGGGTTTTGGAGAAGATCATTTAGGTTTAGGGTGGTTTTGGGGTGGATCTATGGTTTTGGCGTATTTTCTTCCAGATTTGGGGGTGATGCCGATATTTTTTGTGTTGTTTTTGACGTGTTTTGGGGTCTCCATTGTGTTTCATTGGGTTTTCCATGGTCATCATGGCGGAAAAGTGTAAAATTGTGGGTTTTGGAGAAGATCAGGTAGGTTTAGGGTGGTTTTGGGGTGGATCTATGGTTTTGGGGGATTTTCTTCCAGTTTTGGGGGTGATGCCATTCTTGTTTGGGGTGTTTTTTAAGGTTTTTGGGGTCTCTGTTGGGTTTTGTTGGGTTCTCGTTGGTCATCATGGTGGAAAAGGGTAAATTGTGGGTTTTGGAGAAGATCAGGTAGGTTTAGGGTGGTTTTGGGGTGGATCTATGGTTTTGGCGTATTTTCTTCCAGTTTTGGGGGTGATGCCATTCTTGTTTGGGTTTTTTTTTAAGGTTTCGGGGGTCTCTGTTGGGTTTTGTTGGGTTCTCGTTTGTCATCATGGTGGAAAAGTGTAAATTGTGGGTTTTGGAGAAGATCAGGTAGGTTTAGGGTGTCTTTGGGGTGGATCTATGGTTTTGGCGTATTTTCTTCCATATTTGAGGTAGATGCCGATATTTTTTGTGTTGTTTTTGACGTGTTTTGGTGTCTCTGTTGGGTTTATTTGCGTTCTCATTTGTCATCATGGTAGAAAAGGGTACATTGTGGGTTTTGGAGAAGATCAGGTAGGTTTAGGGTGTCTTTGGGGTGGATCTATGGTATTTGGTTTTTTTTTCTATTTTTTGGCATGAACCTGTTCTTTTTTGGGGTGTTTTTGATGTGTTTTGGGGTCTCCGTTTGGTTTTGTTGTGTTCTTGTTGGTCATTATGTTAAATAGGTGTGGATTGTGGGTTTTGGAGAAGATCAGGTAGGTTTAGTGTGGTTTTGGGGTGGATCTATGGTTTTGGCGTATTTTCTTCCAGTTTTGGGGGTGATGCCATTCTTGTTTGGGGTTTATTTGCGTTCTCATTTGTCATCATGGTAGAAAAGGGTACATTGTGGGTTTTGGAGAAGATCAGGTAGGTTTAGGGTGTCTTTGGGGTGGATCTATGGTATTTGGGGTTTTCTTCTAATTTTTTGGCATGAACCTGTTGATTTTGGGGGTGTTTTGGACGTGTTTTGGGGTCTCCGTTGGGTTTTGTTGTGTTCCTGTTGGTCTTTCTGTTAAATAGGTGTGGATTGTGGGTTTTGGAGAACTTCAGGTAGGTTTAGTGTGGTTTTGGGGTGGATCTATGGTTTTGGGGGATTTTCTTTCAGTTTTGGGGGTGATGCCGTTCTTGTTTGGGGTGTTTTTTAAGGTTTTTGGGGTCTCTGTTGGGTTTTGTTGGGTTCTCGTTGGTCATCATGGTGGAAAAGGGTACATTGTGGGTTTTGGAGAAGATCAGGTAGGTTTAGGGTGGTTTTGGGGTGGATCTATGGTTTTGGCGTATTTTCTTCCAGTTTTGGGGGTGATGCCGATATTTTTTGGGGTGTTTTTGACGTGTTTTGGGGTCTCCATTAGGTTTTGTTGTGTTCTTGTTGGTCATTATGTTAAATAGGTGTGGATTGTGGGTTTTGGAGAAGATCAGGTAGGTTTAGGGTGGTTTTGGGGTGGATCTATGGTTTTGGGGGATTTTCTTCCAGTTTTGGGGGTGATGCCATTCTTGTTTGGGTTGTTTTTTAAGGTTTTTGGGGTCTCCGTTTGGTTTTGTTGGGTTCTCGTTGGTCATCATGGTGGAAAAGGGTAAATTGTGGGTTTTGGAGAAAGATCAGGTAGGTTTAGGGTGGTTTTGGGGTGGATCTATGGTTTTGGCGTATTTTCTTCCAGATTTGGGGGTGATGCCGATATTTTTTGTGTTGTTTTTGACGTGTTTTGGGGTCTCCATTGTGTTTCATTGGGTTTTCCATGGTCATCATGGCGGAAAAGTGTAAATTGTGGGTTTTGGAGAAGATCAGGTAGGTTTAGGGTGGTTTTGGGGTGGATCTATGGTTTTGGGGGATTTTCTTCCAGTTTTGGGGGTGATGCCATTCTTGTTTGGGGTGTTTTTTTAAGGTTTTTGGGGTCTCTGTTGGGTTTTGTTGGGTTCTCGTTGGTCATCATGGTGGAAAAGGGTAAATTGTGGGTTTTGGAGAAGATCAGGTAGGTTTAGGGTGGTTTTGGGGTGGATCTATGGTTTTGGCGTATTTTCTTCCAGTTTTGGGGTGATGCCATTCTTGTTTGGGTTTTTTTTTAAGGTTTCGGGGGTCTCTGTTGGGTTTTGTTGGGTTCTCGTTTGTCATCATGGTGGAAAAGTGTAAATTGTGGGTTTTTGGAGAAGATCAGGTAGGTTTAGGGTGTCTTTGGGGTGGATCTATGGTTTTGGCGTATTTTCTTCCATATTTGAGGTAGATGCCGATATTTTTTGTGTTGTTTTTGACGTGTTTTGGTGTCTCTGTTGGGTTTATTTGCGTTCTCATTTGTCATCATGGTAGAAAAGGGTACATTGTGGGTTTTGGAGAAGATCAGGTAGGTTTAGGGTGTCTTTGGGGTGGATCTATGGTATTTGGGTTTTTTTTCTATTTTTTGGCATGAACC
>NW_028181133.1:0-59146 GCF_964211825.1 Aythya ferina
ATGACCAACGAGAACACAACAAAACCCAACAGAGACCCCAAAAAACGTCAAAAACACCCCAAACAAGAACGGCATAACCCCCAAAACTCGAAGAAAATCCCCCAAAACCATAGATCCACCCCAAAACCACCCGAAACCTACCTGATGTTCTCCAAAACCCACAATCCACACCTATTTAACATAATGACAAACAAGAACCCAACAAAACCTAATGGACACCCCAAAGCACGTCAAAAACACCCCAACAAATATCGGCATCACCCCCAAAACGGGAAGAAAATCCGCCAAAACCATAGATCCACCCCAAAACCACCCTAAACCTACCTGAAGTTCTCCAAAACCCACAATTTACCCTTTTCCAACACGATGACAAACGAGAACCCAACAAAACCCAACAGAGACCCCAAAACACGTCCAAAGCACCCCAAACAAGAACGGCATCACCCCCAAAACTCGAAGAAAATCCGCCAAAACCATAGATCCACCCCAAAACCACCCTAAACCTACCTGATCTTCTCCAAAACCCACGATTTACACTTTTCCACTATGATGACCAACGAGAACCCAACAAAACCCAACAGAGACCCCAAAAAACGTCAAAAGCACCCCAAACAAGAACGGCATCACCCCCAAAACTCGAAGAAAATCCGCCAAAACCATAGATCCACCCCAAAACCACCCTAAACCTACCTGATGTTCTCCAAAACCCACAATCCACTCCTATTTAACATAATGACAAACAAGAACCCAACAAAACCTAATGGAGACCCCAAAACACGTCAAAAACACCCCAACAAATATCGGCATCACCCCCAAAACTGGAAGAAAATAGGCCAAAACAATAGATCCACCCCAAAACCACCCTAAACCTAACTGATGTTCTCCAAAACCCACAATTTACACTTTTCCACTATGATGACCAACGAGAACCCAACAAAACCCAACAGAGACCCCAAAACACGTCAAAAACAACACAAAAAGTCCAGGATCATCCCCCCCCCCCAAAAAAAAAAAAAAAAAAAAAAACCTGAGTACCATATATCCACACCAAAACAACCCTAAACCTACCTGATGTTCTCCAAAACCCACAATTTACACTTTTCCACCATGATGACCAACGAGAACCCAACAAAACCCAACAGAGACCCCAAAAACATTAAAAAACACCCCAAACAAAAATGGCATCACCCCCAAAACTGGAAGAAAATCCGCCAAAACCATAGATCCACCCCAAAACCACCCTACACCTACCTGATGTTCTCCAAAACCCACAATCCACTCCTATTTAACATAATGACCAACAAGAACACAACAAAACCTAATGGAGACCCCAAAACACGTCAAAAACACCCCAAAAAATATCGGTATCACCCCCAAAACTGGAAGAAAATACACCAAAACCATAGATCCACCCCAAAACCTCCCTAAACCTACCTGATGTTCTACAAAACCCACAATTTACCCTTTTCCACTATGATGACCAACGAGAACCCAACAAAACTAAACAGAGACCCCAAAAAACGTCAAAAGCACCCCAAACAAGAACGTCATCACCCCCAAAACTCGAAGAAAATCCGCCAAAACCATAGATCCACCCCAAAACCACCCTAAACCTACCTGATGTTCTCCAAAACCCACAATTTACCCTTTTCCAACACGATGACCAACGAGAACCCAACAAAACCCAACAGAGACCCCAAAAAACGTCAAAAACACCCCAAACAAGAACGGCATCACCCCCAAAACTCGAAGAAAATCCGCCAAAACCATAGATCCACCCCAAAACCACCCTAAACCTACCTGATCTTCTCCAAAATCCACAATTTACCCTTTTCCAACACGATGACCAACGAGAACACAACAAAACCCAACAGAGACCCCAAAAAACGTCAAAAACACCCCAAACAAGAACGGCATAACCCCCAAAACTCGAAGAAAATCCCCCAAAACCATAGATCCACCCCAAAACCACCCGAAACCTACCTGATGTTCTCCAAAACCCACAATCCACACCTATTTAACATAATGACAAACAAGAACCCAACAAAACCTAATGGACACCCCAAAGCACGTCAAAAACACCCCAACAAATATCGGCATCACCCCCAAAACGGGAAGAAAATCCGCCAAAACCATAGATCCACCCCAAAACCACCCTAAACCTACCTGAAGTTCTCCAAAACCCACAATTTACCCTTTTCCAACACGATGACAAACGAGAACCCAACAAAACCCAACAGAGACCCCAAAACACGTCCAAAGCACCCCAAACAAGAACGGCATCACCCCCAAAATTGGAAGAAAACCCCAAATACCATAGATCCACCCCAAGGACACCCTAAACCTTCCTGATGTTCTCCTAATCCCAAAGCACACTCCCAACCACCATAAAACACATTAGGAACTCAACGAAACGCAACGGAAACCCCAAAACACTTCAAAATCACACGAAGAAAGGAGAGGATCACTCTCCAAAATAGAAGAAAACCCCAAATACCATAAATCCACGCGAAAAGTCCCCCTAAACCTACCTGAAGTTCTCCAAAACCCACAATTTACCCTTTTACAACACGATGACCATGGAAAACCAAATGAAACACAACGGAGACCCCAAAACACGTCAAAAACAACACAAAAAGTACAGGATCATCCCCCCCCCACAAAAAAAAAAAAAAACAAAAAAAAAAAACTGAGTACCATATATCCACCCCAAAAGAACCCTAAACCTACCTGATGTTCTCCAAAACCCACAATTTACACTTTTCCACTATGATGACCAACGACAACCCAACAAAACCAAACAGAGACCCCAAAAACCTTAAAAAACACACCAAACAAAAATGGCATCACCCCCAAAACTGGAAGAAAATCCCCCAAAACCATAGATCCACCCCAAAACCACCCGAAACCTACCTGATGTTCTCCAAAACCCACAATTTACACTTTTCCACCATGATGACCAACGACAACCAAACAAAACCAAACAGAGACCCCAAAAACCTTAAAAAACACACCAAACAAAAATGGCATCACCCCCAAAACTGGAAGAAAATCCGCCAAAACCATAGATCCACCCCAAAACCACCCTAAACCTACCTGATGTTCTCCAAAACCCACAATCCACTCCTATTTAACATAATGACAAACAAGAACACAACAAAACCTAATGGAGACCCCAAAGGACGTCAAAAACACCCCAACAAATATCGGCATCACCCCCAAAACTGGAAGAAAATCCGCCAAAACCATAGATCCACCCCAAAACCACCCTAAACCTACCTGATGTTCTCCAAAACCCACAATCCACTCCTATTTAACATAATGACAAACAAGAACCCAACAAAACCTAATGCAGACCCCAAAACACGTCAAAAACACCCCAAAAAATATCGGCATCACCCCCAAAACTGGAAGAAAATCCGCCAAAACCATAGATCCACCCCAAAACCACCCTAAACCTACCTGATGTTCTCCAAAATCCACAATTTACACTTTTCCAACACGATGACCAACGAGAACACAACAAAACCCAACAGAGACCCCAAAAAACGTCAAAAACACCCGAAACGAGAACGGCATCACCCCCAAAACTCGAAGAAAATCCCCCAAAACCATAGATCCACCCAAAACCACCCTAAACCTACCTGATGTTCTCCAAAACCCACAATCCACACCTGTTTAACATAATGACAAACAAGAACCCAACAAAACCTAATAGAGACCGCAAAACACGTCAAAAACACCCCAACAAATATCGGCATCACTCCCAAAACTGGAAGAAAATCCCCCAAAACCATAGATCCACCCCAAAACAACCCTAAACCTACCTGATCTTCTCCAAAACCCACAATCCACACCTATTTAACATAATGACAAACAAGAACCCAACAAAACCTAATGGAGACCCCAAAGCACGTCAAAAACACCCCAACAAATATCGGCATCACCCCCAAAACTGGAAGAAAATCCGCCAAAACCATAGATCCACCCCAAAACCACCCTAAACCTACCTGATCTTCTCCAAAACCCACAATCCACTCCTATTTAACATAATGACAAACAAGAACCCAACAAAACCTAATGGAGACACCAAAACACGTCAAAAACACCCCAACAAATATCGGCATCACCCCCAAAACTGGAAGAAAATCCCCCAAAACCATAGATCCACCCCAAAACCACCCGAAACCTACCTGATGTTCTCCAAAACCCACAATTTACCCTTTTCCAACACGATGACCAACGAGAACCCAACAAAACCCAACAGAGACCCCAGAAAACGTCAAAAACACCCCAAACAAAAACGGCATCACCCCCAAAACTCGAAGAAAATCCGCCAAAACCATAGATCCACCCCAAAACCACCCTAAACCTACCTGATCTTCTCCAAAAACCACAATTTACACTTTTCCAAAACGATGACAAACGAGAAACCAACAAAACCAAACAGAGACCCCAAAACACGTCAAAAACACCCCAAACAAGAACGGCATCACCCCCAAAATTGGAAGAAAACCCCAAATACCATAGATCCACCCCAAGGACACCCTAAACCTACCTGATGTTCTCCTAATCCCAAAGCACACTCCCAACCACCATAAAACGCATTAGGAACTCAACGAAACGCAACGGAAACCCCAAAACACTTCAAAATCACACGAAGAAAGGAGAGGATCACTCTCCAAAATAGAAGAAAACCCCAAATACCATGAATCCACGCGAAAAGTCCCCCTAAACCTACCTGAAGTTCTCCAAAACCCACAATTTACCCTTTTACAACACGATGACCATGGAAAACCAAATGAAACACAACGGAGACCCCAAAACACGTAAAAAACAACACAAAAAGTCCAGGATCATCCCCCCCCCCAAAAAAAAAAAACAAAAAAAAAAAAACTGAGTACCATATATCCACCCCAAAACCACCCTAAACCTACCTGATATTCTCCAAAACCCACAATTTACACTTTTCCACCATGATGACCAACGAGAACCCAACAAAACCAAACAGAGACCCCAAAAACCTTAAAAAACACCCCAAACAAAAATGGCATCACCCCCAAAACTGGAAGAAAATACACCAAAACCATAGATCCACCCCAAAACCACCCTAAACCTACCTGATCTTCTCCAAAACCCACAATTTATCCTTTTCCAACACGATGACCAACGAGAACCCAACAAAACCCAACAGAGACCCCAAAAAACGTCAAAACACCCCAAACAAGAACGGCATCACCCCCAAAACTCGAAGAAAATCCGCCAAAACCATAGATCCACCCCAAAACCACCCTAAACCTACCTGATGTTCTCCAAAACCCACAATCCACTCCTATTTAACATAATGACAAACAAGAACCCAACAAAACCTAATGGAGACCCCAAAACACGTCAAAAACACCCCAACAAATATCGGCATCACCCCCAAAACTGGAAGAAAATCCGCCAAAACCATAGATCCACCCCAAAACCACCCTAAACCTACCTGATGTTCTCCAAAACCCACAATCCACTCCTATTTAACATAATGACAAACAAGAACCCAACAAAACCTAATGGAGACCCCAAAACACGTCAAAAACACCCCAAACAAGAACGGCATCACCCCCAAAACTCGAAGAAAATCCGCCAAAACCATAGATCCACCCCAAAACCACCCTAAACCTACCTGATCTTCTCCAAAACCCACAATCCACTCCTATTTAACATAATGACAAACAAGAAAACAACAAAACCTTATGGAGACCCCAAAACAGGTCAAAAACACCCCAAAAAATATCGGCATCACCCCCAAAACTGGAAGAAAATCCGCCAAAACCATAGATCCACCCCAAAACCACCCTAAACCTACCTGATGTTCTCCAAAACCCACAATCCACTCCTATTTAACATAATGACAAACAAGAACCCAACAAAACCAAATGGAGACCCCAAAACACGTCAAAAACACCCCAACAAATATCGGCATCACCCCCAAAACTGGAAGAAAATCCGCCAAAACCATAGATCCACCCCAAAACCACCCTAAACCTACCTGATGTTCTCCAAAACCCACAATTTACCCTTTTCCACCATAATGACCAACGAGAACACAACAAAACCCAACAGAGACCCCAAAAAACGTCAAAAACACCCCAAACAAGAACGGCATCACCCCCAAAACTCGAAGAAAATCCGCCAAAACCATAGATCCACCCCAAAACCACCCGAAACCTACCTGATCTTCTCCAAAACCCACAATCCACACCTATTTAACATAATGACAAACAAGAACCCAACAAAACCTAATGGACACCACAAAGCACGTCAAAAACACCCCAACAAATATCGGCATCACCCCCAAAACTGGAAGAAAATACGCCAAAACCATAGATCCACCCCAAAACCACCCTAAACCTACCTGATCTTCTCCAAAACCCACAATTTACTCTTTTCCACCATAATGACCAACGAGAACACAACAAAACCCAACAGAGACCCCAAAAAACGTCAAAAACACCCCAAACAAGAACGGCATCACCCCCAAAACTGGAAGAAAATCCGCCAAAACCATAGATCCACCCCAAAACCACCCTAAACCTACCTGATCTTCTCCAAAACCCACAATCCACTCCTATTTAACATAATGACAAACAAGAACCCAACAAAACCTAATGGAGACCCCAAAACACGTCAAAAACACCCCAACAAATATCGGCATCACCCCCAAAACTGGAAGAAAATCCGCCAAAACCATAGATCCACCCCAAAACCACCCGAAACCTACCTGATGTTCTCCAAAACCCACAATTTACCCTTTTCCACCATAATGACCAACGAGAACACAACAAAACCCAACAGAGACCCCCAAAAACGTCAAAAACACCCCAAACAAGAACGGCATCACCCCCAAAACTGGAAGAAAATCCGCCAAAACCATAGATCCACCCCCAAACCACCCTAAACCTACATGATGTTCTCCAAAACCCACAATTTACCCTTTTCCAACACGATGACAAATGAGAACCCAACAAAACCAAACAGAGACCCCAAAACACGTCAAAAACACCCCAAACAAGAACGGCATCACCCCCAAAATTGGAAGAAAACCCCAAATACCATAGATCCACCCCAAGGACACCCTAAACCTACCTGATGTTCTCCTAATCCCAAAGCACACTCCCAACCACCATAAAACGCATTAGGAACTCAACGAAACGCAACGGAATCCCCAAAACACTTCAAAATCACACGAAGAAAGGAGAGGATCACTCTCCAAAATAGAAGAAAACCCCAAATACCATGAATCCACGCGAAAAGTCCCCCTAAACCTACCTGAAGTTCTCCAAAACCCACAATTTACCCTTTTACAACACGATGACCATGGAAAACCAAATGAAACACAACAGAGACCCCAAAACACGTCAAAAACAACACAAAAAGTCCAGGATCATCCCCCCCCCACAAAAAAAAAAAAAAAAAAAAAAAAAAAAAAAAACTGAGTACCATAGATCCACCCCAAAACCACCAGAAACCTACCTGATGTTCTCCAAAACCCACAATTTACCCTTTTCCAACACGATGACCAACGAGTACTCAACAAAACCCAACAGAGACCCCAAAAAACGTCAAAAACACTCCAAACAAGAACGGCATCACCCCCAAAACTGGAAGAAAATCCGCCAAAACCATAGATCCACCCCAAAACGACCCTAAACCTACCTGATGTTCTCCAAAACCCACAGTCCACTCCTATTTAACATAATGACAAACAAGAACACAACAAAACCTAATGGAGACCCCAAAACAGGTCAAAAACACCCCAAAAAATATCGGCATCACCCCCAAAACTGGAAGAAAATCCGCCAAAACCATAGATCCACCCCAAAACCACCCTAAACCTACCTGATGTTCTCCAAAACCCACAATCCACTCCTATTTAACATAATGACAAACAAGAACCCAACAAAACCAAATGGAGACCCCAAAACACGTCAAAAACACCCCAACAAATATCGGCATCACCCCCAAAACTGGAAGAAAATCCGCCAAAACCATAGATCCACCCCAAAACCACCCTAAACCTACCTGATGTTCTCCAAAACCCACAATCCACACCTGTTTAACATAATGACAAACAAGAACCCAACAAAACCTAATAGAGACCGCAAAACACGTCAAAAACACCCCAACAAATATCGGCATCACTCCCAAAACTGGAAGAAAATCCCCCAAAACCATAGATCCACCCCAAAACAACCCTAAACCTACCTGATCTTCTCCAAAACCCACAATCCACACCTATTTAACATAATGACAAACAAGAACCCAACAAAACCTAATGGAGACCCCAAAGCACGTCAAAAACACCCCAACAAATATCGGCATCACCCCCAAAACTGTAAGAAAATCCGCCAAAACCATAGATCCACCCCAAAACCACCCTAAACCTACCTGATGTTCTCCAAAACCCACAATCCACTCCTATTTAACATAATGACAAACAAGAACCCAACAAAACCTAATGGAGACACCAAAACACGTCAAAAACACCCCAACAAATATCGGCATCACCCCCAAAACTGGAAGAAAATCCCCCAAAACCATAGATCCACCCCAAAACCACCCGAAACCTACCTGATGTTCTCCAAAACCCACAATTTACCCTTTTCCAACACGATGACCAACGAGAACCCAACAAAACCCAACAGAGACCCCAAAAAACGTCAAAAACACCCCAAACAAAAACGGCATCACCCCCAAAACTCGAAGAAAATCCGCCAAAACCATAGATCCACCCCAAAACCACCCTAAACCTACCTGATCTTCTCCAAAACCCACAATCCACTCCTATTTAACATAATGACAAACAAGAACACAACAAAACCTAATGGAGACCCCAAAACACGTCAAAAAACACCCCAACAAATATCGGCATCACCCCCAAAACTGGAAGAAAATACGCCAAAACCATAGATCCAACCCAAAACCACCCGAAACCTACCTGATGTTCTCCAAAACCCACAATTTACCCTTTTCCACCATAATGACCAACGAGAACACAACAAAACCAATAGAGACCCCAAAAAACGTCAAAAACACCCCAAACAAGAACGGCATCACCCCCAAAACTGGAAGAAAATCCGCCAAAACCATAGATCCACCCCAAAACCACCCTAAACCTACCTGATCTTCTCCAAAAACCACAATTTACACTTTTCCAAAACGATGACAAACGAGAAACCAACAAAACCAAACAGAGACCCCAAAACACGTCAAAAACACCCCAAACAAGAACGGCATCACCCCCAAAATTGGAAGAAAACCCCAAATACCATAGATCCACCCCAAGGACACCCTAAACCTACCTGATGTTCTCCTAATCCCAAAGCACACTCCCAACCACCATAAAACGCATTAGGAACTCAACGAAACGCAACGGAAACCCCAAAACACTTCAAAATCACACGAAGAAAGGAGAGGATCACTCTCCAAAATAGAAGAAAACCCCAAATACCATGAATCCACGCGAAAAGTCCCCCTAAACCTACCTGAAGTTCTCCAAAACCCACAATTTACCCTTTTACAACACGATGACCATGGAAAACCAAATGAAACACAACGGAGACCCCAAAACACGTAAAAAACAACACAAAAAGTCCAGGATCATCCCCCCCAAAAAAAAAAAAAAAAAAAAAAAAAAAAAACTGAGTACCATATATCCACCCCAAAACCACCCTAAACCTACCTGATATTCTCCAAAACCCACAATTTACACTTTTCCACCATGATGACCAACGAGAACCCAACAAAACCAAACAGAGACCCCAAAAACCTTAAAAAACACCCCAAACAAAAATGGCATCACCCCCAAAACTGGAAGAAAATACACCAAAACCATAGATCCACCCCAAAACCACCCTAAACCTACCTGATCTTCTCCAAAACCCACAATTTATCCTTTTCCAACACGATGACCAACGAGAACCCAACAAAACCCAACAGAGACCCCAAAAAACGTCAAAACACCCCAAACAAGAACGGCATCACCCCCAAAACTCGAAGAAAATCCGCCAAAACCATAGATCCACCCCAAAACCACCCTAAACCTACCTGATGTTCTCCAAAACCCACAATCCACTCCTATTTAACATAATGACAAACAAGAACCCAACAAAACCTAATGGAGACCCCAAAACACGTCAAAAACACCCCAACAAATATAGGCATCACCCCCAAAACTGGAAGAAAATCCGCCAAAACCATAGATCCACCCCAAAACCACCCTAAACCTACCTGATCTTCTCCAAAAACCACAATCCACTCCTATTTAACATAATGACAAACAAGAACCCAACAAAACCTAATGGAGACCCCAAAACACGTCAAAAACACCCCAAACAAGAACGGCATCACCCCCAAAACTCGAAGAAAATCCGCCAAAACCATAGATCCACCCCAAAACCACCCTAAACCTACCTGATCTTCTCCAAAACCCACAATCCACTCCTATTTAACATAATGACAAACAAGAAAACAACAAAACCTTATGGAGACCCCAAAACAGGTCAAAAACACCCCAAAAAATATCGGCATCACCCCCAAAACTGGAAGAAAATCCGCCAAAACCATAGATCCACCCCAAAACCACCCTAAACCTACCTGATGTTCTCCAAAACCCACAATCCACTCCTATTTAACATAATGACAAACAAGAACCCAACAAAACCAAATGGAGACCCCAAAACACGTCAAAAACACCCCAACAAATATCGGCATCACCCCCAAAACTGGAAGAAAATCCGCCAAAACCATAGATCCACCCCAAAACCACCCTAAACCTACCTGATGTTCTCCAAAACCCACAATTTACCCTTTTCCACCATAATGACCAACGAGAACACAACAAAACCCAACAGAGACCCCAAAAAACGTCAAAAACACCCCAAACAAGAACGGCATCACCCCCAAAACTCGAAGAAAATCCGCCAAAACCATAGATCCACCCCAAAACCACCCGAAACCTACCTGATCTTCTCCAAAACCCACAATCCACACCTATTTAACATAATGACAAACAAGAACCCAACAAAACCTAATGGACACCACAAAGCACGTCAAAAACACCCCAACAAATATCGGCATCACCCCCAAAACTGGAAGAAAATACGCCAAAACCATAGATCCACCCCAAAACCACCCTAAACCTACCTGATCTTCTCCAAAACCCACAATTTACTCTTTTCCACCATAATGACCAACGAGAACACAACAAAACCCAACAGAGACCCCAAAAAACGTCAAAAACACCCCAAACAAGAACGGCATCACCCCCAAAACTGGAAGAAAATCCGCCAAAACCATAGATCCACCCCAAAACCACCCTAAACCTACCTGATCTTCTCCAAAACCCACAATCCACTCCTATTTAACATAATGACAAACAAGAACCCAACAAAACCTAATGGAGACCCCAAAACACGTCAAAAACACCCCAACAAATATCGGCATCACCCCCAAAACTGGAAGAAAATACGCCAAAACCATAGATCCACCCCAAAACCACCCGAAACCTACCTGATGTTCTCCAAAACCCACAATTTACCCTTTTCCACCATAATGACCAACGAGAACACAACAAAACCCAACAGAGACCCCCAAAAACGTCAAAAACACCCCAAACAAGAACGGCATCACCCCCAAAACTGGAAGAAAATCCGCCAAAACCATAGATCCACCCCCAAACCACCCTAAACCTACATGATGTTCTCCAAAACCCACAATTTACCCTTTTCCAACACGATGACAAATGAGAACCCAACAAAACCAAACAGAGACCCCAAAACACGTCAAAAACACCCCAAACAAGAACGGCATCACCCCCAAAATTGGAAGAAAACCCCAAATACCATAGATCCACCCCAAGGACACCCTAAACCTACCTGATGTTCTCCTAATCCCAAAGCACACTCCCAACCACCATAAAACGCATTAGGAACTCAACGAAACGCAACGGAATCCCCAAAACACTTCAAAATCACACGAAGAAAGGAGAGGATCACTCTCCAAAATAGAAGAAAACCCCAAATACCATGAATCCACGCGAAAAGTCCCCCTAAACCTACCTGAAGTTCTCCAAAACCCACAATTTACCCTTTTACAACACGATGACCATGGAAAACCAAATGAAACACAACAGAGACCCCAAAACACGTCAAAAACAACACAAAAAGTCCAGGATCATCCCCCCCCCACAAAAAAAAAAAAAAAAAAAAAAAAAAAAAAAAACTGAGTACCATAGATCCACCCCAAAACCACCAGAAACCTACCTGATGTTCTCCAAAACCCACAATTTACCCTTTTCCAACACGATGACCAACGAGTACTCAACAAAACCCAACAGAGACCCCAAAAAACGTCAAAAACACTCCAAACAAGAACGGCATCACCCCCAAAACTGGAAGAAAATCCGCCAAAACCATAGATCCACCCCAAAACGACCCTAAACCTACCTGATGTTCTCCAAAACCCACAGTCCACTCCTATTTAACATAATGACAAACAAGAACACAACAAAACCTAATGGAGACCCCAAAACAGGTCAAAAACACCCCAAAAAATATCGGCATCACCCCCAAAACTGGAAGAAAATCCGCCAAAACCATAGATCCACCCCAAAACCACCCTAAACCTACCTGATGTTCTCCAAAACCCACAATCCACTCCTATTTAACATAATGACAAACAAGAACCCAACAAAACCAAATGGAGACCCCAAAACACGTCAAAAACACCCCAACAAATATCGGCATCACCCCCAAAACTGGAAGAAAATCCGCCAAAACCATAGATCCACCCCAAAACCACCCGAAACCTACCTGATCTTCTCCAAAACCCACAATCCACACCTGTTTAACATAATGACAAACAAGAACCCAACAAAACCTAATAGAGACCGCAAAACACGTCAAAAACACCCCAACAAATATCGGCATCACTCCCAAAACTGGAAGAAAATCCCCCAAAACCATAGATCCACCCCAAAACAACCCTAAACCTACCTGATCTTCTCCAAAACCCACAATCCACACCTATTTAACATAATGACAAACAAGAACCCAACAAAACCTAATGGAGACCCCAAAGCACGTCAAAAACACCCCAACAAATATCGGCATCACCCCCAAAACTGTAAGAAAATCCGCCAAAACCATAGATCCACCCCAAAACCACCCTAAACCTACCTGATGTTCTCCAAAACCCACAATCCACTCCTATTTAACATAATGACAAACAAGAACCCAACAAAACCTAATGGAGACACCAAAACACGTCAAAAACACCCCAACAAATATCGGCATCACCCCCAAAACTGGAAGAAAATCCCCCAAAACCATAGATCCACCCCAAAACCACCCGAAACCTACCTGATGTTCTCCAAAACCCACAATTTACCCTTTTCCAACACGATGACCAACGAGAACCCAACAAAACCCAACAGAGACCCCAAAAAACGTCAAAAACACCCCAAACAAAAACGGCATCACCCCCAAAACTCGAAGAAAATCCGCCAAAACCATAGATCCACCCCAAAACCACCCTAAACCTACCTGATCTTCTCCAAAACCCACAATCCACTCCTATTTAACATAATGACAAACAAGAACACAACAAAACCTAATGGAGACACCAAAACACGTCAAAAACACCCCAACAAATATCGGCATCACCCCCAAAACTGGAAGAAAATACGCCAAAACCATAGATCCAACCCAAAACCACCCGAAACCTACCTGATGTTCTCCAAAACCCACAATTTACCCTTTTCCACCATAATGACCAACGAGAACACAACAAAACCCAATAGAGACCCCAAAAAACGTCAAAAACACCCCAAACAAGAACGGCATCACCCCCAAAACTGGAAGAAAATCCGCCAAAACCATAGATCCACCCCAAAACCACCCTAAACCTACCTGATCTTCTCCAAAAACCACAATTTACACTTTTCCAAAACGATGACAAACGAGAAACCAACAAAACCAAACAGAGACCCCAAAACACGTCAAAAACACCCCAAACAAGAACGGCATCACCCCCAAAATTGGAAGAAAACCCCAAATACCATAGATCCACCCCAAGGACACCCTAAACCTACCTGATGTTCTCCTAATCCCAAAGCACACTCCCAACCACCATAAAACGCATTAGGAACTCAACGAAACGCAACGGAAACCCCAAAACACTTCAAAATCACACGAAGAAAGGAGAGGATCACTCTCCAAAATAGAAGAAAACCCCAAATACCATGAATCCACGCGAAAAGTCCCCCTAAACCTACCTGAAGTTCTCCAAAACCCACAATTTACCCTTTTACAACACGATGACCATGGAAAACCAAATGAAACACAACAGAGACCCCAAAACACGTAAAAAACAACACAAAAAGTCCAGGATCATCCCCCCCCCCAAAAAAAAAAAAAAAAAAAAAAAAAACTGAGTACCATATATCCACCCCAAAACCACCCTAAACCTACCTGATATTCTCCAAAACCCACAATTTACACTTTTCCACCATGATGACCAACGAGAACCCAACAAAACCAAACAGAGACCCCAAAAACCTTAAAAAACACCCCAAACAAAAATGGCATCACCCCCAAAACTGGAAGAAAATACACCAAAACCATAGATCCACCCCAAAACCACCCTAAACCTACCTGATCTTCTCCAAAACCCACAATTTATCCTTTTCCAACACGATGACCAACGAGAACCCAACAAAACCCAACAGAGACCCCAAAAAACGTCAAAACACCCCAAACAAGAACGGCATCACCCCCAAAACTCGAAGAAAATCCGCCAAAACCATAGATCCACCCCAAAACCACCCTAAACCTACCTGATGTTCTCCAAAACCCACAATCCACTCCTATTTAACATAATGACAAACAAGAACCCAACAAAACCTAATGGAGACCCCAAAACACGTCAAAAACACCCCAACAAATATCGGCATCACCCCCAAAACTGGAAGAAAATCCGCCAAAACCATAGATCCACCCCAAAACCACCCTAAACCTACCTGATCTTCTCCAAAAACCACAATCCACTCCTATTTAACATAATGACAAACAAGAACCCAACAAAACCTAATGGAGACCCCAAAACACGTCAAAAACACCCCAAACAAGAACGGCATCACCCCCAAAACTCGAAGAAAATCCGCCAAAACCATAGATCCACCCCAAAACCACCCTAAACCTACCTGATCTTCTCCAAAACCCACAATCCACTCCTATTTAACATAATGACAAACAAGAAAACAACAAAACCTTATGGAGACCCCAAAACAGGTCAAAAACACCCCAAAAAATATCGGCATCACCCCCAAAACTGGAAGAAAATCCGCCAAAACCATAGATCCACCCCAAAACCACCCTAAACCTACCTGATCTTCTCCAAAACCCACAATCCACTCCTATTTAACATAATGACAAACAAGAACCCAACAAAACCAAATGGAGACCCCAAAACACGTCAAAAACACCCCAACAAATATCGGCATCACCCCCAAAACTGGAAGAAAATCCGCCAAAACCATAGATCCACCCCAAAACCACCCGAAACCTACCTGATGTTCTCCAAAACCCACAATTTACCCTTTTCCACCATAATGACCAACGAGAACACAACAAAACCCAACAGAGACCCCCAAAAACGTCAAAAACACCCCAAACAAGAACGGCATCACCCCCAAAACTGGAAGAAAATCCGCCAAAACCATAGATCCACCCCCAAACCACCCTAAACCTACATGATGTTCTCCAAAACCCACAATTTACCCTTTTCCAACACGATGACAAATGAGAACCCAACAAAACCAAACAGAGACCCCAAAACACGTCAAAAACACCCCAAACAAGAACGGCATCACCCCCAAAATTGGAAGAAAACCCCAAATACCATAGATCCACCCCAAGGACACCCTAAACCTACCTGATGTTCTCCTAATCCCAAAGCACACTCCCAACCACCATAAAACGCATTAGGAACTCAACGAAACGCAACGGAATCCCCAAAACACTTCAAAATCACACGAAGAAAGGAGAGGATCACTCTCCAAAATAGAAGAAAACCCCAAATACCATGAATCCACGCGAAAAGTCCCCCTAAACCTACCTGAAGTTCTCCAAAACCCACAATTTACCCTTTTACAACACGATGACCATGGAAAACCAAATGAAACACAACAGAGACCCCAAAACACGTCAAAAACAACACAAAAAGTCCAGGATCATCCCCCCCCCACAAAAAAAAAAAAAAAAAAAAAAAAAAAAAAAACTGAGTACCATAGATCCACCCCAAAACCACCAGAAACCTACCTGATGTTCTCCAAAACCCACAATTTACCCTTTTCCAACACGATGACCAACGAGTACTCAACAAAACCCAACAGAGACCCCAAAAAACGTCAAAAACACTCCAAACAAGAACGGCATCACCCCCAAAACTGGAAGAAAATCCGCCAAAACCATAGATCCACCCCAAAACGACCCTAAACCTACCTGATGTTCTCCAAAACCCACAGTCCACTCCTATTTAACATAATGACAAACAAGAACACAACAAAACCTAATGGAGACCCCAAAACAGGTCAAAAACACCCCAAAAAATATCGGCATCACCCCCAAAACTGGAAGAAAATCCGCCAAAACCATAGATCCACCCCAAAACCACCCTAAACCTACCTGATGTTCTCCAAAACCCACAATCCACTCCTATTTAACATAATGACAAACAAGAACCCAACAAAACCAAATGGAGACCCCAAAACACGTCAAAAACACCCCAACAAATATCGGCATCACCCCCAAAACTGGAAGAAAATCCGCCAAAACCATAGATCCACCCCAAAACCACCCTAAACCTACCTGATGTTCTCCAAAACCCACAATTTACCCTTTTCCACCATAATGACCAACGAGAACACAACAAAACCCAACAGAGACCCAAAAAAACGTCAAAAACACCCCAAACAAGAACGGCATCACCCCCAAAACTCGAAGAAAATCCGCCAAAACCATAGATCCACCCCAAAACCACCCTAAACCTACCTGATGTTCTCCAAAACCCACAATCCACAACTATTTAACATAATGACAAACAAGAACCCAACAAAACCTAATGGACACCACAAAGCACGTCAAAAACACCCCAACAAATATCGGCATCACCCCCAAAACTGGAAGAAAATACGCCAAACCCATAGATCCACCCCAAAAAAACCCTAAACCTACCTGATGTTCTCCAAAACCCACAATTTACTCTTTTCCACCATAATGACCAAGGAGAACACAACAAAACCCAACAGAGACCCCAAAAAACGTCAAAAACACCCCAAACAAGAACGGCATCACCCCCAAAACTGGAAGAAAATCCGCCAAAACCATAGATCCACCCCAAAACCACCCTAAACCTACCTGATGTTCTCCAAAACCCACAATCCACTCCTATTTAACATAATGACAAACAAGAACACAACAAAACCTAATGGAGACCCCAAAGCACGTCAAAAACACCCCAACAAATATCGGCATCACCCCCAAAACTGGAAGAAAATCCGCCAAAACCATAGATCCACCCCAAAACCACCCTAAACCTACCTGATCTTCTCCAAAACCCACAATTTACCCTTTTCCACCATAATGACCAACGAGAACACAACAAAACCCAACAGAGACCCCCAAAAACGTCAAAAACACCCCAAACAAGAACGGCATCACCCCCAAAACTGGAAGAAAATCCGCCAAAACCATAGATCCACCCCAAAACCACCCTAAACCTACCTGATGTTCTCCAAAACCCACAATTTACCCTTTTCCAACACGATGACAAACGAGAACCCAACAAAACCAAACAGAGACCCCAAAACACGTCAAAAACACCCCAAACAAGAACGGCATCACCCCCAAAATTGGAAGAAAACCCCAAATACCATAGATCCACCCCAAAACCACCCTAAACCTACCTGATGTTCTCCTAATCCCAAAGCACACTCCCAACCACCATAAAACGCATTAGGAACTCAACGAAACGCAACGCAAACCCCAAAACACTTCAAAATCACACGAAGAAAGGAGAGGATCACTCTCCAAAATAGAAGAAAACCCCAAATACCATGAATCCACGCGAAAAGTCCCCCTAAACCTACCTGAAGTTCTCCAAAACCCACAATTTACCCTTTTACAACACGATGACCATGGAAAACCAAATGAAACACAACAGAGACCCCAAAACACGTCAAAAACAACACAAAAAGTCCAGGATCATCCCCCCCCCACAAAAAAAAAAAAAAAAAAAAAAAAAAAAAAAAAACTGAATACCATATATCCACCCCAAAACCACCCTAAACCTACCTGATTTCTCCAAAACCCACAATTTACACTTTTCCACCATGATGACCAACGAGAACCCAACAAAACCAAACAGAGACCCCAAAAACCTTAAAAAACACCCCAAACAAAAATGGCATCACCCCCAAAACTGGAAGAAAATCCCCCAAAACCATAGATCCACCCCAAAACCACCAGAAACCTACCTGATGTTCTCCAAAACCCACAATTTACCCTTTTCCAACACGATGACCAACGAGTACCCAACAAAACCCAACAGAGACCCCAAAAAACGTCAAAAACACTCCAAACAAGAACGGCATCACCCCCAAAACTGGAAGAAAATCCACCAAAACCATAGATCCACCCCAAAACCACCCTAAACCTACCTGATGTTCTCCAAAACCCACAATCCACTCCTATTTAACATAATGACAAACAAGAACACAACAAAACCTAATGGAGACCCCAAAACACGTCAAGAACACCCCAACAAATATCGGCATCACCCCCAAAACTGGAAGAAAATCCGCCAAAACCATAGATCCACCCCAAAACCACCCGAAACCTACCTGATGTTCTCCAAAACCCACAATCCACTCCTATTTAACATAATGACAAACAAGAACACAACAAAACCTAATGGAGACCCCAAAACACGTCAAAAACACCCCAACAAATATCGGCATCACCCCCAAAACTGGAAGAAAATACGCCAAAACCATAGATCCACCCCAAAACCACCCTAAACCTACCTGATGTTCTCCAAAACCCACAATTTACTCTTTTCCACCATAATGACCAACGAGAACACAACAAAACCCAACAGAGACCCCAAAAAACGTCAAAAACACCCCAAACAAGAACGGCATCACCCCCAAAACTCGAAGAAAATCCCCCAAAACCATAGATCCACCCCAAAACCACCCTAAACCTACCTGATCTTCTCCAAAACCCACAATTTACCCTTTTCCACCATAATGACCAACGAGAACACAACAAAACCCAACAGAGACCCCCAAAAACGTCAAAAACACCCCAAACAAGAACGGCATCACCCCCAAAACTGGAAGAAAATCCGCCAAAACCATAGATCCACCCCAAAACCACCCTAAACCTACCTGATGTTCTCCAAAACCCACAATTTACCCTTTTCCAACACGATGACAAACGAGAACCCAACAAAACCAAACAGAGACCCCAAAACACGTCAAAAACACCCCAAACAAGAACGGCATCACCCCCAAAATTGGAAGAAAACCCCAAATACCATAGATCCACCCCAAGGACACCCTAAACCTACCTGATGTTCTCCTAATCCCAAAGCACACTCCCAACCACCATAAAACGCATTAGGAACTCAACGAAACGCAACGGAAACCCCAAAACACTTCAAAATCACACGAAGAAAGGAGAGGATCACTCTCCAAAATAGAAGAAAACCCCAAATACCATGAATCCACGCGAAAAGTCCCCCTAAACCTACCTGAAGTTCTCCAAAACCCACAATTTACCCTTTTACAACACGATGACCATGGAAAACCAAATGAAACACAACGGAGACCCCAAAACACGTCAAAAACAACACAAAAAGTCCAGGATCATCCCCCCCCCACAAAAAAAAAAAAAAAAAAAAAAAAACTGAGTACCATATATCCACCCCAAAACCACCCTAAACCTACCTGATATTCTCCAAAACCCACAATTTACACTTTTCCAACATGATGACCAACGAGAACCCAACAAAACCAGAGACCCCAAAACACGTCAAAAACAACACAAAAAAGAACAGGATCATGCCAAAAAATAGAAGAAAACCCCAAATACCATAGTTCCACCCCAAAACCACCCTAAACATTCCTGATGTTCTCCAAAACCCACAATTTACCCTTTTCCAACACGATGACAAACGAGTACCCAACAAAACCCAACAGAGACCCCAAAAAACGTCAAAAACACCCCAAACAAGAACGGCATCACCCCCAAAACTGGAAGAAAATCCGCCAAAACCATAGATCCACCCCAAAACCACCCGAAACCTACCTGATCTTCTCCAAAACCCACAATCCACTCCTATTTAACATAATGACAAACAAGAACCCAACAAAACCTAATGGAGACCCCAAAGCACGTCAAAAACACCCCAACAAATATCGGCATCACCCCCAAAACTGGAAGAAAATCCGCCAAAACCATAGATCCACCCCAAAACCACCCGAAACCTACCTGATGTTCTCCAAAACCCACAATCCACTCCTATTTAACATAATGACAAACAAGAACCCAACAAAACCTAATGGAGACCACAAAGCACGTCAAAAACACCCCAACAAATATCGGCATCACCCCCAAATCTGGAAGAAAATACGCCAAAACCATAGATCCACCCCAAAACCACCCTAAACCTACCTGATCTTCTCCAAAACCCACAATCCACTCCTATTTAACATAATGACAAACAAGAACCCAACAAAACCTAATGGAGACCCCAAAACACGTCAAAAACACCCCAAAAAATATCGGCATCACCCCCAAAACTGGAAGAAAATACGCCAAAACCATAGATCCACCCCAAAACCACCCTAAACCTACCTGATGTTCTCCAAAACCCACAATTTACACTTTTCCACTATAATGACCAACGAGAACACAACAAAACCCAACAGAGACCCCCAAAAACGTCAAAAACACCCCAAACAAGAACGGCATCACCCCCAAAACTGGAAGAAAATCCGCCAAAACCATAGATCCACCCCAAAACCACCCGAAACCTACCTGATCTTCTCCAAAACCCACAATTTACACTTTTCCACTATAATGACCAACGAGAACCCAACAAAACCTAATGGAGACCCCAAAACACGTCAAAAGCACCCCAAACAAGAACGGCATCACCCCCAAAATTGGAAGAAAACCCCAAATACCATAGATCCACCCCAAAACCACCCTAAACCTACCTGATGTTCTCCTAATCCCAAAGCACACTCCCAACCACCATAAAACGCATTAGGAACTCAACGAAACGCAACGCAAACCCCAAAACACTTCAAAATCACACGAAGAAAGGAGAGGATCACTCTCCAAAATAGAAGAAAACCCCAAATACCATGAATCCACGCGAAAAGTCCCCCTAAACCTACCTGAAGTTCTCCAAAACCCACAATTTACCCTTTTACAACACGATGACCATGGAAAACCAAATGAAACACAACGGAGACCCCAAAACACGTCAAAAACAACACAAAAAGTCCAGGATCATCCCCCCCCCACAAAAAAAAAAAAAAAAAAAAAAAACTGAGTACCATATATCCACCCCAAAACCACCCTAAACCTACCTGATATTCTCCAAAACCCACAATTTACACTTTTACAAAACGATGACCATGGAAAACCAAATGAAACACAACGGAGACCCCAAAACACGTCAAAAACAACACAAAAAGTCCAGGATCATCCCCCCCCCACAAAAAAAAAAAAAAAAAAAAAAAACTGAGTACCATATATCCACCCCAAAACCACCCTAAACCTACCTGATATTCTCCAAAACCCACAATTTACACTTTTCCAACATGATGACCAACGAGAACCCAACAAAACCAAACAGAGACCCCAAAACACGTCAAAAACAACACAAAAAAGAACAGGATCATGCCAAAAAATAGAAGAAAACCCCAAATACCATAGTTCCACCCCAAAACCACCCTAAACCTTCCTGATGTTCTCCAAAACCCACAATTTACCCTTTTCCAACACGATGACCAACGAGTACCCAACAAAACCCAACAGAGACCCCAAAAAACGTCAAAAACACCCCAAACAAGAACGGCATCACCCCCAAAACTGGAAGAAAATCCGCCAAAACCATAGATCCACCCCAAAACCACCCGAAACCTACCTGATGTTCTCCAAAACCCACAATCCACTCCTATTTAACATAATGACAAACAAGAACCCAACAAAACCCAACAGAGACCCCAAAAAACGTCAAAAACACCCCAAACAAGAACGGCATCACCCCCAAAACTGGAAGAAAATCCGCCAAAACCATAGATCCACCCCAAAACCACCCGAAACCTACCTGATGTTCTCCAAAACCCACAATCCACTCCTATTTAACATAATGACAAACAAGAACCCAACAAAACCTAATGGAGACCACAAAGCACGTCAAAAACACCCCAACAAATATCGGCATCACCCCCAAAACTGGAAGAAAATCCGCCAAAACCATAGATCCACCCCAAAACCACCCTAAACCTACCTGATCTTCTCCAAAACCCACAATCCACTCCTATTTAACATAATGACAAACAAGAACCCAACAAAACCTAATGGAGACCCCAAAACACGTCAAAAACACCCCAAAAAATATCGGCATCACCCCCAAAATTGGAAGAAAATCCGCCAAAACCATAGATCCACCCCAAAACCACCCGAAACCTACCTGATCTTCTCCAAAACCCACAATTTACACTTTTCCACTATAATGACCAACGAGAACCCAACAAAACCCAACAGAGACCCCCAAAAACGTCAAAAACACCCCAAACAAGAACGGCATCACCCCCAAAACTGGAAGAAAATCCCCCAAAACCATAGATCCACCCCAAAACCACCCTAAACCTACCTGATGTTCTCCAAAACCCACAATTTACACTTTTCCAACACGATGACAAACGAGAACCCAACAAAACCTAATGGAGACCCCAAAACACGTCAAAAGCACCCCAAACAAGAACGGCATCACCCCCAAAATTGGAAGAAAACCCCAAATACCATAGATCCACCCCAAAACCACCCTAAACCTACCTGATGTTCTCCTAATCCCAAAGCACACTCCCAACCACCATAAAACGCATTAGGAACTCAACGAAACGCAACGCAAACCCCAAAACACTTCAAAATCACACGAAGAAAGGAGAGGATCACTCTCCAAAATAGAAGAAAACCCCAAATACCATGAATCCACGCGAAAAGTCCCCCTAAACCTACCTGAAGTTCTCCAAAACCCACAATTTACCCTTTTACAACACGATGACCATGGAAAACCAAATGAAACACAACGGAGACCCCAAAACACGTCAAAAACAACACAAAAAGTCCAGGATCATCCCCCCCCCACAAAAAAAAAAAAAAAAAAAAAAAACTGAGTACCATATATCCACCCCAAAACCACCCTAAACCTACCTGATATTCTCCAAAACCCACAATTTACACTTTTCCACCATGATGACCAACGAGAACCAAACAAAACCAAACAGAGACCCCAAAACACGTCAAAAACAACACAAAAAAGAACAGGATCATGCCAAAAAATAGAAGAAAACCCCAAATACCATAGTTCCACCCCAAAACCACCCTAAACCTTCCTGATGTTCTCCAAAACCCACAATTTACCCTTTTCCAACACGATGACCAACGAGTACCCAACAAAACCCAACAGAGACCCCAAAAAACGTCAAAAACACCCCAAAAAGAACGGCATCACCCCCAAAACTGGAAGAAAATCCGCCAAAACCATAGATCCACCCCAAAACCACCCGAAACCTACCTGATGTTCTCCAAAACCCACAATCCACTCCTATTTAACATAATGACAAACAAGAACACAACAAAACCTAATGGAGACCCCAAAACACGTCAAAAACACCCCAACAAATATCGGCATCACCCCCAAAACTGGAAGAAAATACGCCAAAACCATAGATCCACCCCAAAACCACCCGAAACCTACCTGATGTTCTCCAAAACCCACAATCCACTCATATTTAACATAATGACAAACAAGAACACAACAAAACCTAATGGAGACACCAAAACACGTCAAGAACACCCCAAAAAATATCGGCATCACCCCCAAAACTGGAAGAAAATCCCCCAAAACCATAGATCCACCCCAAAACAACCCTAAACCTACCTGATGTTCTCCAAAACCCACAATCCACTCCTATTTAACATAATGACAAACAAGAACACAACAAAACCCAACAGAGACCCCAAAAAACGTCAAAAACACCCCAAACAAGAACGGCATCACCCCCAAAGCTGGAAGAAAATACCCCAAAACCATAGATCCACCCCAAAACCACCCGAAACCTACCTGATGTTCTCCAAAACCCACAATCCACTCCTATTTAACATAATGACAAACAAGAACACAACAAAACCTAATGGAGACCCCAAAACACGTCAAAAACACCCCAACAAATATCGGCATCACCCCCAAAACTGGAAGAAAATCCGCCAAAACCATAGATCCACCCCAAAACCACCCTAAACCTACCTGATGTTCTCCAAAACCCACAATCCACACCTATTTAACATAATGACAAACAAGAACCCAACAAAACCTAATGGACACCACAAAGCACGTCAAAAACACCCCAAAAAATATCGGCATCACCCCCAAAACTGGAAGAAAATCCGCCAAAACCATAGATCCACCCCAAAACCACCCGAAACCTACCTGATGTTCTCCAAAACCCACAATCCACTCCTATTTAACATAATGACAAACAAGAACCCAACAAAACCTAATGGAGACCCCAAAACACGTCAAAAACACCCCAACAAATATCGGCATCACCCCCAAAACTGGAAGAAAATACGCCAAAACCATAGATCCACCCCAAAACCACCCGAAACCTACCTGATGTTCTCCAAAACCCACAATTTACCCTTTTCCAACACGATGACCAACGAGAACCCAACAAAACCCAACAGAGACCCCAGAAAACGTCAAAAACACCCCAAACAAAAACGGCATCACCCCCAAAACTGGAAGAAAATCCGCCAAAACCATAGATCCACCCCAAAACCACCCTAAACCTACCTGATGTTCTCCAAAACCCACAATTTACCCATTTCCAACACGATGACAAACGAGAACCCAACAAAACCCAACCGAGACCCCAAAACACGTCAAAAACACCCCAAACAAGAACGGCATCACCCCCAAAATTGGAAGAAAACCCCAAATACCATAGATCCACCCCAAAACCACCCGAAACCTACCTGATCTTCTCCAAAACCCACAATTTACTCTTTTCCACCATAATGACCAACGAGAACACAACAAAACCCAACAGAGACCCCAAAAAACGTCAAAAACACCCCAAACAAGAACGGCATCACCCCCAAAACTGGAAGAAAATCCGCCAAAACCATAGATCCACCCCAAAACCACCCTAAACCTACCTGATGTTCTCCAAAACCCACAATCCACTCCTATTTAACATAATGACAAACAAGAACACAACAAAACCTAATGGAGACCACAAAGCACGTCAAAAACACCCCAACAAATATCGGCATCACCCCCAAAACTGGAAGAAAATCCGCCAAAACCATAGATCCACCCCAAAACCACCCTAAACCTACCTGATGTTCTCCAAAATCCACAATTTACCCTTTTCCAACACGATGACAAACGAGAACCCAACAAAACCAAACAGAGACCCCAAAACACGTCAAAAACACCCCAAACAAGAACGGCATCACCCCCAAAATTGGAAGAAAACCCCAAATACCATAGATCCACCCCAAGGACACCCTAAACCTACCTGATGTTCTCCTAATCCCAAAGCACACTCCCAACCACCATAAAACGCATTAGGAACTCAACGAAACGCAACGGAAACCCCAAAACACTTCAAAATCACACGAAGAAAGGAGAGGATCACTCTCCAAAATAGAAGAAAACCCCAAATACCATGAATCCACGCGAAAAGTCCCCCTAAACCTACCTGAAGTTCTCCAAAACCCACAATTTACACTTTTACAACACGATGACCATGGAAAACCAAATGAAACAAAACGGAGACCCCAAAACACGTCAAAAACAACACAAAAAGTCCAGGATCATCCCCCCCCCACAAAAAAAAAAAAAAAAAAAAAAAAACTGAGTACCATATATCCACCCCAAAACCACCCTAAACCTACCTGATATTCTCCAAAACCCACAATTTACACTTTTCCAACATGATGACCAACGAGAACCCAACAAAACCAAACAGAGACCCCAAAACACGTCAAAAACAACACAAAAAAGAACAGGATCATGCCAAAAAATAGAAGAAAACCCCAAATACCATAGTTCCACCCCAAAACCACCCTAAACCTTCCTGATGTTCTCCAAAACCCACAATTTACCCTTTTCCAACACGATGACCAACGAGTACCCAACAAAACCCAACAGAGACCCCAAAAAACGTCAAAAACACCCCAAACAAGAACGGCATCACCCCCAAAACTGGAAGAAAATACGCCAAAACCATAGATCCACCCCAAAACCACCCTAAACCTACCTGATGTTCTCCAAAACCCACAATCCACTCCTATTTAACATAATGACAAACAAGAACACAACAAAACCTAATGGAGACCCCAAAACACGTCAAAAACACCCCAACAAATATCGGCATCACCCCCAAAACTGGAAGAAAATCCGCCAAAACCATAGATCCACCCCAAAACCACCCTAAACCTACCTGATCTTCTCCAAAACCCACAATCCACTCCTATTTAACATAATGACAAACAAGAACACAACAAAACCTAATGGAGACCCCAAAACACGTCAAAAACACACCAAAAAATATCGGCATCACCCCCAAAACTGGAAGAAAATCCGCCAAAACCATAGATCCACCCCAAAACCACCCTAAACCTACCTGATGTTCTCCAAAACCCACAATTTACCCTTTTCCACCATAATGACCAACGAGAACACAACAAAACCCAACAGAGACCCCAAAAAACGTCAAAAACACCCCAAACAAGAACGGCATCACCCCCAAAACTGGAAGAAAATCCCCCAAAACCATAGATCCACCCCAAAACCAACCTAAACCTACATGATGTTCTCCAAAACCCACAATTTACACTTTTCCAACACGATGACAAACGAGAACCCAACAAAACAAACAGAGACCCCAAAACACGTCAAAAACACCCCAAACAAGAACGGCATCACCCCCAAAATTGGAAGAAAACCCCAAATACATAGATCCACCCCAAAACCACCCTAAACCTACCTGATGTTCTCCTAATCCCAAAGCACACTCCCAACCACCATAAAACGTATTAGGAACTCAACGAAACGCAACGCAAACCCCAAAACACTTCAAAATCACACGAAGAAAGGAGAGGATCACTCTCCAAAATAGAAGAAAACCCCAAATACCATGAATCCACGCGAAAAGTCCCCCTAAACCTACCTGAAGTTCTCCAAAACCCACAATTTACCCTTTTACAACACGATGACCATGGAAAACCAAATGAAACACAACAGAGACCCCAAAACACGTCAAAAACAACACAAAAAGTACAGGATCATCCCCCCCCCACAAAAAAAAAAAAAAAAAAAAAAAACTGAGTACCATATATCCACCCCAAAACCACCCTAAACCTACCTGATGTTCTCCAAAACCCACAATTTACACTTTTCCACCATGATGACCAACGACAACCCAACAAAACCAAACAGAGACCCAAAAAACCTTAAAAAACACCCCAAACAAAAATGGCATCACCCCCAAAACTGGAAGAAAATCCCCCAAAATCATAGATCCACCCCAAAACCACCCGAAACCTACCTGATGTTCTCCAAAACCCACAATTTACCCTTTTCCAACACGATGACCAACGAGAACCCAACAAAACCAAACAGAGACCCCAAAAACACGTCAAAAACACCCCAACAAATATCGGCATCACCCCCAAAACTGGAAGAAAATACGCCAAAACCATAGATCCACCCCAAAACCACCCGAAACCTACCTGATGTTCTCCAAAACCCACAATCCACTCCTATTTAACATAATGACAAACAAGAACACAACAAAACCTAATGGAGACCCCAAAACACGTCAAAAACACCCCAACAAATATCGGCATCACCCCCAAAACTGGAAGAAAATCCGCCAAAACCATAGATCCACCCCAAAACCACCCTAAACCTACCTGATGTTCTCCAAAACCCACAATTTACCCTTTTCCACCATAATGACCAACGAGAACACAACAAAACCCAACAGAGACCCCAAAAAACGTCAAAAACACCCCAAACAAGAACGGCATCACCCCCAAAACTGGAAGAAAATCCGCCAAAACCATAGATCCACCCCAAAACCACCCTAAACCTACATGATGTTCTCCAAAACCCACAATTTACCCTTTTCCAACACGATGACAAACGAGAACCCAACAAAACCAAACAGAGACCCCAAAACACGTCAAAAACACCCCAAACAAGAACGGCATCACCCCCAAAATTGGAAGAAAACCCCAAATACCATAGATCCACCCCAAGGACACCCTAAACCTACCTGATGTTCTCCTAATCCCAAAGCACACTCCCAACCACCATAAAACGCATTAGGAACTCAACGAAACGCAACGCAAACCCCAAAACACTTCAAAATCACACGAAGAAAGGAGAGGATCACTCTCCAAAATAGAAGAAAACCCCAAATACCATGAATCCACGCGAAAAGTCCCCCTAAACCTACCTGAAGTTCTCCAAAACCCACAATTTACACTTTTACAACACGATGACCATGGAAAACCAAATGAAACACAACGGAGACACCAAAACACATCAAAAACAACACAAAAAGTCCAGGATCATCCCCCCCCCACAAAAAAAAAAAAAAAAAAAAAAAAAAAAACTGAGTACCATATATCCACCCCAAAACCACCCTAAACCTACCTGATATTCTCCAAAACCCACAATTTACACTTTTCCAACATGATGACCAACGAGAACCCAACAAAACCAAACAGAGACCCCAAAACACGTCAAAAACAACACAAAAAAGAACAGGATCATGCCAAAAAATAGAAGAAAACCCCAAATACCATAGTTCCACCCCAAAACCACCCTAAACCTTCCTGATGTTCTCCAAAACCCACAATTTACCCTTTTCCAACACGATGACCAACGAGTACCCAACAAAACCCAACAGAGACCCCAAAAAACGTCAAAAACACCCCAAACAAGAACGGCATCACCCCCAAAACTGGAAGAAAATCCGCCAAAACCATAGATCCACCCCAAAACCACCCGAAACCTACCTGATGTTCTCCAAAACCCACAATCCACTCCTATTTAACATAATGACAAACAAGAACCCAACAAAACCCAACAGAGACCCCAAAAAACGTCAAAAACACCCCAAACAAGAACGGCATCACCCCCAAAACTGGAAGAAAATCCGCCAAAACCATAGATCCACCCCAAAACCACCCTAAACCTACCTGATGTTCTCCAAAACCCACAATCCACTCCTATTTAACATAATGACAAACAAGAACACAACAAAACCTAATGGAGACCCCAAAACACGTCAAAAACACCCCAACAAATATCGGCATCACCCCCAAAACTGGAAGAAAATCCGCCAAAACCATAGATCCACCCCAAAACCACCCTAAACCTACCTGATGTTCTCCAAAACCCACAATCCACTCCTATTTAACATAATGACAAACAAGAACACAACAAAATCTAATGGAGACCCCAAAACACGTCAAGAACACCCCAAAAAATATCGGCATCACCCCCAAAACTGGAAGAAAATCCGCCAAAACCATAGATCCACCCCAAAACCACCCGAAACCTACCTGATGTTCTCCAAAACCCACAATCCACTCCTATTTAACATAATGACAAACAAGAACCCAACAAAACCTAATGGAGACCCCAAAACACGTCAAAAACACCCCAACAAATATCGGCATCACCCCCAAAACTGGAAGAAAATACGCCAAAACCATAGATCCACCCCAAAACCACCCGAAACCTACCTGATGTTCTCCAAAACCCACAATTTACCCTTTTCCAACACGATGACCAACGAGAACCCAACAAAACCCAACAGAGACCCCAGAAAACGTCAAAAACACCCCAAACAAAAACGGCATCACCCCCAAAACTGGAAGAAAATCCGCCAAAACCATAGATCCACCCCAAAACCACCCTAAACCTACCTGATGTTCTCCAAAACCCACAATCCACTCCTATTTAACATAATGACAAACAAGAACCCAACAAAACCCAACAGAGACCCCAAAAAACGTCAAAAACACCCCAAACAAGAACGGCATCACCCCCAAAACTGGAAGAAAATCCGCCAAAACCATAGATCCACCCCAAAACCACCCTAAACCTACCTGATGTTCTCCAAAACCCACAATCCACTCCTATTTAACATAATGACAAACAAGAACCCAACAAAACCCAACAGAGACCCCAAAAAACGTCAAAAACACCCCAAACAAGAACGGCATCACCCCCAAAACTGGAAGAAAATCCGCCAAAACCATAGATCCACCCCAAAACCACCCTAAACCTACCTGATGTTCTCCAAAACCCACAATCCACTCCTATTTAACATAATGACAAACAAGAACACAACAAAACCTAATGGAGACCCCAAAACACGTCAAAAACACCCCAAAAAATATCGGCATCACCCCCAAAACTGGAAGAAAATCCGCCAAAACCATAGATCCACCCCAAAACCACCCTAAACCTACCTGATGTTCTCCAAAACCCACAATTTACCCTTTTCCACCATAATGACCAACGAGAACACAACAAAACCCAACAGAGACCCCAAAAAACGTCAAAAACACCCCAAACAAGAACGGCATCACCCCCAAAACTGGAAGAAAATCCCCCAAAACCATAGATCCACCCCAAAACCACCCTAAACCTACATGATGTTCTCCAAAACCCACAATTTACCCTTTTCCAACACGATGACAAACGAGAACCCAACAAAACCAAACAGAGACCCCAAAACACGTCAAAAACACCCCAAACAAGAACGGCATCACCCCCAAAATTGGAAGAAAACCCCAAATACCATAGATCCACCCCAAAACCACCCTAAACCTACCTGATGTTCTCCTAATCCCAAAGCACACTCCCAACCACCATAAAACGCATTAGGAACTCAACGAAACGCAACGGAAACCCCAAAACACTTCAAAATCACACGAAGAAAGGAGAGGATCACTCTCCAAAATAGAAGAAAACCCCAAATACCATGAATCCACGCGAAAAGTCCCCCTAAACCTACCTGAAGTTCTCCAAAACCCACAATTTACACTTTTACAACACGATGACCATGGAAAACCAAATGAAACACAACGGAGACCCCAAAACACATCAAAAACAACACAAAAAGTCCAGGATCATCCCCCCCCCACAAAAAAAAAAAAAAAAAAAACTGAGTACCATATATCCACCCCAAAACCACCCTAAACCTACCTGATATTCTCCAAAACCCACAATTTACACTTTTCCAACATGATGACCAACGAGAACCCAACAAAACCAAACAGAGACCCCAAAACACGTCAAAAACAACACAAAAAAGAACAGGATCATGCCAAAAAATAGAAGAAAACCCCAAATACCATAGTTCCACCCCAAAACCACCCTAAACCTTCCTGATGTTCTCCAAAACCCACAATTTACCCTTTTCCAACACGATGACCAACGAGTACCCAACAAAACCCAACAGAGACCCCAAAAAACGTCAAAAACACCCCAAACAAGAACGGCATCACCCCCAAAACTGGAAGAAAATCCGCCAAAACCATAGATCCACCCCAAAACCACCCTAAACCTACCTGATGTTCTCCAAAACCCACAATCCACTCCTATTTAACATAATGACAAACAAGAACACAACAAAACCTAATGGAGACCCCAAAACACGTCAAAAACACCCCAACAAATATCGGCATCACCCCCAAAACTGGAAGAAAATCCGCCAAAACCATAGATCCACCCCAAAACCACCCTAAACCTACCTGATGTTCTCCAAAACCCACAATCCACTCCTATTTAACATAATGACAAACAAGAACACAACAAAATCTAATGGAGACCCCAAAACACGTCAAGAACACCCCAAAAAATATCGGCATCACCCCCAAAACTGGAAGAAAATCCGCCAAAACCATAGATCCACCCCAAAACCACCCGAAACCTACCTGATGTTCTCCAAAACCCACAATCCACTCCTATTTAACATAATGACAAACAAGAACCCAACAAAACCTAATGGAGACCCCAAAACACGTCAAAAACACCCCAACAAATATCGGCATCACCCCCAAAACTGGAAGAAAATACGCCAAAACCATAGATCCACCCCAAAACCACCCGAAACCTACCTGATGTTCTCCAAAACCCACAATTTACCCTTTTCCAACACGATGACCAACGAGAACCCAACAAAACCCAACAGAGACCCCAGAAAACGTCAAAAACACCCCAAACAAAAACGGCATCACCCCCAAAACTGGAAGAAAAAACGCCAAAACCATAGATCCACCCCAAAACCACCCTAAACCTACCTGATGTTCTCCAAAACCCACAATCCACTCCTATTTAACATAATGACAAACAAGAACCCAACAAAACCCAACAGAGACCCCAAAAAACGTCAAAAACACCCCAAACAAGAACGGCATCACCCCCAAAACTGGAAGAAAATCCGCCAAAACCATAGATCCACCCCAAAACCACCCTAAACCTACCTGATGTTCTCCAAAACCCACAATCCACTCCTATTTAACATAATGACAAACAAGAACCCAACAAAACCCAACAGAGACCCCAAAAAACGTCAAAAACATCCCAAACAAGAACGGCATCACCCCCAAAACTGGAAGAAAATCCGCCAAAACCATAGATCCACCCCAAAACCACCCTAAACCTACCTGATGTTCTCCAAAACCCACAATCCACTCCTATTTAACATAATGACAAACAAGAACACAACAAAACCTAATGGAGACCCCAAAACACGTCAAAAACACCCCAAAAAATATCGGCATCACCCCCAAAACTGGAAGAAAATCCGCCAAAACCATAGATCCACCCCAAAACCACCCTAAACCTACCTGATGTTCTCCAAAACCCACAATTTACCCTTTTCCACCATAATGACCAACGAGAACACAACAAAACCCAACAGAGACCCCAAAAAACGTCAAAAACACCCCAAACAAGAACGGCATCACCCCCAAAACTGGAAGAAAATCCCCCAAAACCATAGATCCACCCCAAAACCACCCTAAACCTACATGATGTTCTCCAAAACCCACAATTTACCCTTTTCCAACACGATGACAAACGAGAACCCAACAAAACCAAACAGAGACCCCAAAACACGTCAAAAACACCCCAAACAAGAACGGCATCACCCCCAAAATTGGAAGAAAACCCCAAATACCATAGATCCACCCCAAAACCACCCTAAACCTACCTGATGTTCTCCTAATCCCAAAGCACACTCCCAACCACCATAAAACGCATTAGGAACTCAACGAAACGCAACGGAAACCCCAAAACACTTCAAAATCACACGAAGAAAGGAGAGGATCACTCTCCAAAATAGAAGAAAACCCCAAATACCATGAATCCACGCGAAAAGTCCCCCTAAACCTACCTGAAGTTCTCCAAAACCCACAATTTACACTTTTACAACACGATGACCATGGAAAACCAAATGAAACACAACGGAGACCCCAAAACACATCAAAAACAACACAAAAAGTCCAGGATCATCCCCCCCCCACAAAAAAAAAAAAAAAAAAAACTGAGTACCATATATCCACCCCAAAACCACCCTAAACCTACCTGATATTCTCCAAAACCCACAATTTACACTTTTCCAACATGATGACCAACGAGAACCCAACAAAACCAAACAGAGACCCCAAAACACGTCAAAAACAACACAAAAAAGAACAGGATCATGCCAAAAAATAGAAGAAAACCCCAAATACCATAGTTCCACCCCAAAACCACCCTAAACCTTCCTGATGTTCTCCAAAACCCACAATTTACCCTTTTCCAACACGATGACCAACGAGTACCCAACAAAACCCAACAGAGACCCCAAAAAACGTCAAAAACACCCCAAACAAGAACGGCATCACCCCCAAAACTGGAAGAAAATCCGCCAAAACCATAGATCCACCCCAAAACCACCCTAAACCTACCTGATGTTCTCCAAAACCCACAATCCACTCCTATTTAACATAATGACAAACAAGAACACAGCAAAACCTAATGGAGACCCCAAAACACGTCAAAAACACCCCAACAAATATCGGCATCACCCCCAAAACTGGAAGAAAATACGCCAAAACCATAGATCCACCCCAAAACCACCCTAAACCTACCTGATGTTCTCCAAAACCCACAATCCACTCCTATTTAACATAATGACAAACAAGAACACAACAAAACCTAATGGAGACCCCAAAACACGTCAAGAACACCCCAAAAAATATCGGCATCACCCCCAAAACTGGAAGAAAATCCGCCAAAACCATAGATCCACCCCAAAACCACCCGAAACCTACCTGATGTTCTCCAAAACCCACAATCCACTCCTATTTAACATAATGACAAACAAGAACCCAACAAAACCTAATGGAGACCCCAAAACACGTCAAAAACACCCCAACAAATATCGGCATCACCCCCAAAACTGGAAGAAAATACGCCAAAACCATAGATCCACCCCAAAACCACACGAAACCTACCTGATGTTCTCCAAAACCCACAATTTACCCTTTTCCAACACGATGACCAACGAGAACCCAACAAAACCCAACAGAGACCCCAGAAAACGTCAAAAACACCCCAAACAAAAACGGCATCACCCCCAAAACTGGAAGAAAATCCGCCAAAACCATAGATCCACCCCAAAACCACCCTAAACCTACCTGATCTTCTCCAAAACCCACAATCCACTCCTATTTAACATAATGACAAACAAGAACCCAACAAAACCCAACAGAGACCCCAAAAAACGTCAAAAACACCCCAAACAAGAACGGCATCACCCCCAAAACTGGAAGAAAATCCGCCAAAACCATAGATCCACCCCAAAACCACCCGAAACCTACCTGATGTTCTCCAAAACCCACAATCCACTCCTATTTAACATAATGACAAACAAGAACCCAACAAAACCTAATGGAGACCACAAAGCACGTCAAAAACACCCCAACAAATATCGGCATCACCCCCAAAACTGGAAGAAAATCCGCCAAAACCATAGATCCACCCCAAAACCACCCGAAACCTACCTGATGTTCTCCAAAACCCACAATCCACTCCTATTTAACATAATGACAAACAAGAACACAACAAAACCTAATGGAGACCCCAAAACACGTCAAAAACACCCCAACAAATATCGGCATCACCCCCAAAACTGGAAGAAAATCCCCCAAAACCATAGATCCACCCCAAAACCACCCTAAACCTACCTGATGTTCTCCAAAACCCACAATTTACACTTTTCCAACACGATGACCAACGAGAACCCAACAAAACCCAACAGAGACCCCAAATAACGTCAAAAACACCCCAAACAAAAACGGCATCACCCCCAAAACTGGAAGAAAATCCCCCAAAACCATAGATCCACCCCAAAACCACCAGAAACCTACCTGATGTTCTCCAAAACCCACAATTTACCCTTTTCCAACACGATGACAAACGAGAACCCAACAAAACCCAACCGAGACCCCAAAACACGTCAAAAACACCCCAAACAAGAACGGCATCACCCCCAAAATTGGAAGAAAACCCCAAATACCATAGATCCACCCAAAACCACCCGAAACCTACCTGATCTTCTCCAAAACCCACAATTTACTCTTTTCCACCATTATGACCAACGAGAACACAACAAAACCCAACAGAGACCCAAAAAACGTCAAAAACACCCCAAACAAGAACGGCATCACCCCCAAAACTGGAAGAAAATCCGCCAAAACCATAGATCCACCCCAAAACCACCCTAAACCTACCTGATGTTCTCCAAAACCCACAATCCACTCCTATTTAACATAATGACAAACAAGAACACAACAAAACCTAATGGAGACCACAAAGCACGTCAAAAAACACCCCAACAAATATCGGCATCACCCCCAAAACTGGAAGAAAATCCGCCAAAACCATAGATCCACCCCAAAACCACCCTAAACCTACCTGATCTTCTCCAAACCCACAATTTACCCTTTTCCACCATAATGACCAACGAGAACACAACAAAACCCAACAGAGACCCCCAAAAACGTCAAAAACACCCCAAACAAGAACGGCATCACCCCCAAAACTGGAAGAAAAATCCGCCAAAACCATAGATCCACCCCAAAACCACCCTAAACCTACCTGATGTTCTCCAAAACCCACAATTTACACTTTTCCAACACGATGACAAACGAGAACCCAACAAAACCAAACAGAGACCCCAAAACACGTCAAAAACACCCCAAACAAGAACGGCATCACCCCCAAAATTGGAAGAAAACCCCAAATACCATAGATCCACCCCAAGGACACCCTAAACCTACCTGATGTTCTCCTAATCCCAAAGCACACTCCCAACCACCATAAAACGCATTAGGAACTCAACGAAACGCAACGCAAACCCCAAAACACTTCAAAATCACACGAAGAAAGGAGAGGATCACTCTCCAAAAATAGAAGAAAACCCCAAATACCATGAATCCACGCGAAAAGTCCCCCTAAACCTACCTGAAGTTCTCCAAAACCCACAATTTACACTTTTACAACACGATGACCATGGAAAACCAAATGAAACACAACGGAGACCCCAAAACACGTCAAAAACAACACAAAAAGTCCAGGATCATCCCACCCCCACAAAAAAAAAAAAAAAAAAAAAAAACTGAGTACCATATATCCACCCCAAAACCACCCTAAACCTACCTGATATTCTCCAAAACCCACAATTTACCCTTTTCCAACATGATGACCAACGAGAACCCAACAAAACCAAACAGAGACCCCAAAAAACGTCAAAAACAACACAAAAAAGAACAGGATCAAGCCAAAAAATAGAAGAAAACCCCAAATACCATAGTTCCACCCCAAAACCACCCTAAACCTTCCTGATGTTCTCCAAAACCCACAATTTACCCTTTTCCAACACGATGACCAACGAGTACCCAACAAAACCCAACAGAGACCCCAAAAAACGTCAAAAACACCCCAAACAAGAACGGCATCACCCCCAAAACTGGAAGAAAATACGCCAAAACCATAGATCCAACCCAAAACCACACGAAACCTACCTGATGTTCTCCAAAACCCACAATTTACCCTTTTCCAACACGATGACCAACGAGAACCCAACAAAACCCAACAGAGACCCCAGAAAACGTCAAAAACACCCCAAACAAAAACGGCATCACCCCCAAAACTGGAAGAAAATCCGCCAAAACCATAGATCCACCCCAAAACCACCCTAAACCTACCTGATGTTCTCCAAAACCCACAATCCACTCCTATTTAACATAATGACAAACAAGAACCCAACAAAACCCAACAGAGACCCCAAAAAACGTCAAAAACACCCCAAACAAGAACGGCATCACCCCCAAAACTGGAAGAAAATCCGCCAAAACCATAGATCCACCCCAAAACCACCCTAAACCTACCTGATGTTCTCCAAAACCCACAATCCACTCCTATTTAACATAATGACAAACAAGAACCCAACAAAACCCAACAGAGACCCCAAAAAACGTCAAAAACACCCCAAACAAGAACGGCATCACCCCCAAAACTGGAAGAAAATCCGCCAAAACCATAGATCCACCCCAAAACCACCCTAAACCTACCTGATGTTCTCCAAAACCCACAATCCACTCCTATTTAACATAATGACAAACAAGAACACAACAAAACCTAATGGAGACCCCAAAACACGTCAAAAACACCCCAAAAAATATCGGCATCACCCCCAAAACTGGAAGAAAATACGCCAAAACCATAGATCCACCCCAAAACCACCCTAAACCTACCTGATGTTCTCCAAAACCCACAATTTACCCTTTTCCACCATAATGACCAACGAGAACACAACAAAACCCAACAGAGACCCCAAAAAACGTCAAAAACACCCCAAACAAGAACGGCATCACCCCCAAAACTGGAAGAAAATCCCCCAAAACCATAGATCCACCCCAAAACCACCCTAAACCTACATGATGTTCTCCAAAACCCACAATTTACCCTTTTCCAACACGATGACAAACGAGAACCCAACAAAACCAAACAGAGACCCCAAAACACGTCAAAAACACCCCAAACAAGAACGGCATCACCCCCAAAATTGGAAGAAAACCCCAAATACCATAGATCCACCCCAAAACCACCCTAAACCTACCTGATGTTCTCCTAATCCCAAAGCACACTCCCAACCACCATAAAACGCATTAGGAACTCAACGAAACGCAACGGAAACCCCAAAACACTTCAAAATCACACGAAGAAAGGAGAGGATCACTCTCCAAAATAGAAGAAAACCCCAAATACCATGAATCCACGCGAAAAGTCCCCCTAAACCTACCTGAAGTTCTCCAAAACCCACAATTTACCCTTTTACAACACGATGACCATGGAAAACCAAATGAAACACAACGGAGACCCCAAAACACATCAAAAACAACACAAAAAGTCCAGGATCATCCCCCCCCCACAAAAAAAAAAAAAAAAAAACTGAGTACCATATATCCACCCCAAAACCACCCTAAACCTACCTGATATTCTCCAAAACCCACAATTTACACTTTTCCAACATGATGACCAACGAGAACCCAACAAAACCAAACAGAGACCCCAAAACACGTCAAAAACAACACAAAAAAGAACAGGATCATGCCAAAAAATAGAAGAAAACCCCAAATACCATAGTTCCACCCCAAAACCACCCTAAACCTTCCTGATGTTCTCCAAAACCCACAATTTACCCTTTTCCAACACGATGACCAACGAGTACCCAACAAAACCCAACAGAGACCCCAAAAAACGTCAAAAACACCCCAAACAAGAACGGCATCACCACCAAAACTGGAAGAAAATCCGCCAAAACCATAGATCCACCCCAAAACCACCCTAAACCTACCTGATGTTCTCCAAAACCCACAATCCACTCCTATTAAACATAATGACTAACAAGAACACAACAAAACCTAATGGAGACCCCAAAACACGTCAAAAACACCCCAACAAATATCGGCATCACCCCCAAAACTGGAAGAAAATACGCCAAAACCATAGATCCACCCCAAAACCACCCGAAACCTACCTGATGTTCTCCAAAACCCACAATCCACTCCTATTTAACATAATGACAAACAAGAACACAACAAAACCTAATGGAGACCCCAAAACACGTCAAGAACACCCCAACAAATATCGGCATCACCCCCAAAACTGGAAGAAAATACGCCAAAACCATAGATCCACCCCAAAACCACCCGAAACCTACCTGATGTTCTCCAAAACCCACAATCCACTCCTATTTAACATAATGACAAACAAGAACCCAACAAAACCTAATGGAGACCCCAAAACACGTCAAAAACACCCCAACAAATATCGGCATCACCCCCAAAACTGGAAGAAAATACGCCAAAACCATAGATCCACCCCAAAACCACACGAAACCTACCTGATGTTCTCCAAAACCCACAATTTACCCTTTTCCAACACGATGACCAACGAGAACCCAACAAAACCCAACAGAGACCCCAGAAAACGTCAAAAACACCCCAAACAAAAACGGCATCACCCCCAAAACTGGAAGAAAATCCGCCAAAACCATAGATCCACCCCAAAACCACCCTAAACCTACCTGATGTTCTCCAAAACCCACAATCCACTCCTATTTAACATAATGACAAACAAGAACCCAACAAAACCCAACAGAGACCCCAAAAAACGTCAAAAACACCCCAAACAAGAACGGCATCACCCCCAAAACTGGAAGAAAATCCGCCAAAACCATAGATCCACCCCAAAACCACCCGAAACCTACCTGATGTTCTCCAAAACCCACAATCCACTCCTATTTAACATAATGACAAACAAGAACCCAACAAAACCTAATGGAGACCACAAAGCACGTCAAAAACACCCCAACAAATATCGGCATCACCCCCAAAACTGGAAGAAAATCCGCCAAAACCATAGATCCACCCCAAAACCACCCGAAACCTACCTGATGTTCTCCAAAACCCACAATCCACTCCTATTTAACATAATGACAAACAAGAACACAACAAAACCTAATGGAGACCCCAAAACACGTCAAAAACACCCCAAAAAATATCGGGATCACCCCCAAAACTGGAAGAAAATCCCCCAAAACCATAGATCCACCCCAAAACAACCCTAAACCTACCTGATGTTCTCCAAAACCCACAATTTACACTTTTCCAACACGATGACCAACGAGAACCCAACAAAACCCAACAGAGACCCCAAATAACGTCAAAAACACCCCAAACAAAAACGGCATCACCCCCAAAACTGGAAGAAAATCCCCCAAAACCATAGATCCACCCCAAAACCACCAGAAACCTACCTGATGTTCTCCAAAACCCACAATTTACCCTTTTCCAACACGATGACAAACGAGAACCCAACAAAACCCAACCGAGACCCCAAAACACGTCAAAAACACCCCAAACAAGAACGGCATCACCCCCAAAATTGGAAGAAAACCCCAAATACCATAGATCCACCCCAAAACCACCCGAAACCTACCTGATCTTCTCCAAAACCCACAATTTACTCTTTTCCACCATTATGACCAACGAGAACACAACAAAACCCAACAGAGACCCCAAAAAACGTCAAAAACACCCCAAACAAGAACGGCATCACCCCCAAAACTGGAAGAAAATCCGCCAAAACCATAGATCCACCCCAAAACCACCCGAAACCTACCTGATGTTCTCCAAAACCCACAATCCACTCCTATTTAACATAATGACAAACAAGAACACAACAAAACCTAATGGAGACCACAAAGCACGTCAAAAACACCCCAACAAATATCGGCATCACCCCCAAAACTGGAAGAAAATCCGCCAAAACCATAGATCCACCCCAAAACCACCCTAAACCTACCTGATCTTCTCCAAAACCCACAATTTACCCTTTTCCACCATAATGACCAACGAGAACACAACAAAACCCAACAGAGACCCCCAAAAACGTCAAAAACACCCCAAACAAGAACGGCATCACCCCCAAAACTGGAAGAAAATCCGCCAAAACCATAGATCCACCCCAAAACCACCCTAAACCTACCTGATGTTCTCCAAAACCCACAATTTACCCTTTTCCAACACGATGACAAACGAGAACCCAACAAAACCAAACAGAGACCCCAAAACACGTCAAAAACACCCCAAACAAGAACGGCATCACCCCCAAAATTGGAAGAAAACCCCAAATACCATAGATCCACCCCAAGGACACCCTAAACCTACCTGATGTTCTCCTAATCCCAAAGCACACTCCCAACCACCATAAAACGCATTAGGAACTCAACGAAACGCAACGGAAACCCCAAAACACTTCAAAATCACACGAAGAAAGGAGAGGATCACTCTCCAAAATAGAAGAAAACCCCAAATACCATGAATCCACGCGAAAAGTCCCCCTAAACCTACCTGAAGTTCTCCAAAACCCACAATTTACACTTTTACAACACGATGACCATGGAAAACCAAATGAAACACAACGGAGACCCCAAAACACGTCAAAAACAACACAAAAAGTCCAGGATCATCCCACCCCCACAAAAAAAAAAAAAAAAAAAAAAAAAACTGAGTACCATATATCCACCCCAAAACCACCCTAAACCTACCTGATATTCTCCAAAACCCACAATTTACCCTTTTCCAACATGATGACCAACGAGAACCCAACAAAACCAAACAGAGACCCCAAAAAACGTCAAAAACAACACAAAAAAGAACAGGATCAAGCCAAAAAATAGAAGAAAACCCCAAATACCATAGTTCCACCCCAAAACCACCCTAAACCTTCCTGATGTTCTCCAAAACCCACAATTTACCCTTTTCCAACACGATGACCAACGAGTACCCAACAAAACCCAACAGAGACCCCAAAAAACGTCAAAAACACCCCAAACAAGAACGGCATCACCCCCAAAACTGGAAGAAAATCCGCCAAAACCATAGATCCACCCCAAAACCACCCTAAACCTACCTGATGTTCTCCAAAACCCACAATCCACTCCTATTTAACATAATGACAAACAAGAACACAACAAAACCTAATGGAGACCCCAAAACACGTCAAAAACACCCCAACAAATATCGGCATCACCCCCAAAACTGGAAGAAAATCCGCCAAAACCATAGATCCACCCCAAAACCACCCTAAACCTACCTGATGTTCTCCAAAACCCACAATCCACTCCTATTTAACATAATGACAAACAAGAACACAACAAAGCCTAATGGAGACCCCAAAACACGTCAAAAACACCCCAAAAAATATCGGCATCACCCCCAAAACTGGAAGAAAATCCGCAAAAACCATAGATCCACCCCAAAACCACCCTAAACCTACCTGATGTTCTCCAAAACCCACAATTTACACTTTTCCACCATGATGACCAACGACAACCCAACAAAACCCAACAGAGACCCCCAAAAACGTCAAAAACACCCCAAACAAGAACGGCATCACCCCCAAAACTGGAAGAAAATCCGCCAAAACCATAGATCCACCCCAAAACCACCCTAAACCTACCTGATGTTCTCCAAAACCCACAATTTACCCTTTTCCAACACGATGACAAACGAGAACCCAACAAAACCAAACAGAGACCCCAAAACACGTCAAAAGCACCCCAAACAAGAACGGCATCACCCCCAAAATTGGAAGAAAACCCCAAATACCATAGATCCACCCCAAGGACACCCTAAACCTACCTGATGTTCTCCTAATCCCAAAGCACACTCCCAACCACCATAAAACGCATTAGGAACTCAACGAAACGCAACGCAAACCCCAAAACACTTCAAAATCACACGAAGAAAGGAGAGGATCACTCTCCAAAATAGAAGAAAACCCCAAATACCATGAATCCACGCGAAAAGTCCCCCTAAACCTACCTGAAGTTCTCCAAAACCCACAATTTACACTTTTCCACCATGATGACCAACGAGAACCCAACAAAACCAAACAGAGACCCCAAAAACCTTAAAAAACACCCCAAACAAAAATGGCATCACCCCCAAAACTGGAAGAAAATCCGCCAAAACCATAGATCCACCCCAAAACCACCAGAAACCTACCTGATATTCTCCAAAACCCACAATTTACACTTTTCCACCATGATGACCAACGAGAACCCAACAAAACCAAACAGAGACCCCAAAAAACGTCAAAAACACCCCAAACAAGAACGGCATCACCCCCAAAACTGGAAGAAAATCCGCCAAAACCATAGATCCACCCCAAAACCACCCTAAACCTACCTGATGTTCTCCAAAACCCACAATCCACTCCTATTTATCATAATGACAAACAAGAACCCAACAAAACCTAATGGAGACCACAAAGCACGTCAAAAACACCCCAACAAATATCGGCATCACCCCCAAAACTGGAAGAAAATACGCCAAAACCATAGATCCACCCCAAAACCACCCTAAACCTACCTGATCTTCTCCAAAACCCACAATCCACTCCTATTTAACATAATGACAAACAAGAACCCAACAAAACCTAATGGAGACCCCAAAACACGTCAAAAACACCCCAAAAAATATCGGCATCACCCCCAAAACTGGAAGAAAATCCCCCAAAACCATAGATCCACCCCAAAACCACCCTAAACCTACCTGATGTTCTCCAAAACCCACAATTTACCCTTTTCCACTATAATGACCAACGAGAACCCAACAAAACCCAACAGAGACCACCAAAAACGTCAAAAACACCCCAAACAAGAACGGCATCACCCCCAAAACTGGAAGAAAATCCGCCAAAACCATAGATCCACCCCAAAACCACCCTAAACCTACCTGAAGTTCTCCAAAACCCACAATTTACACTTTTCCAACACGATGACAAACGAGAACCCAACAAAACCAAACAGAGACCCCAAAACACGTCAAAAGCACCCCAAACAAGAACGGCATCACCCCCAAAATTGGAAGAAAACCCCAAATACCATAGATCCACCCCAAGGACACCCTAAACCTACCTGATGTTCTCCTAATCCCAAAGCACACTCCCAACCACCATAAAACGCATTAGGAACTCAACGAAACGCAACGGAAACCCCAAAACACTTCAAAACCACACGAAGAAAGGAGAGGATCACTCTCCAAAATAGAAGAAAACCCCAAATACCATGAATCCACGCGAAAAGTCCCCCTAAACCTACCTGAAGTTCTCCAAAACCCACAATTTACCCTTTTACAACACGATGACCATGGAAAACCAAATGAAACACAACAGAGACCCCAAAACACGTCAAAAACAACACAAAAAGTACAGGATCATCCCCCCCCCACAAAAAAAAAAAAAAAAAAAAAAACTGAGTACCATATATCCACCCCAAAACCACCCTAAACCTACCTGATGTTCTCCAAAACCCACAATTTACACTTTTCCACCATGATGACCAACGACAACCCAACAAAACCAAAGAGAGACCCCAAAAACCTTAAAAAACACCCCAAACAAAAATGGCATCACCCCCAAAACTGGAAGAAAATCCCCCAAAACCATAGATCCACCCCAAAACCACCCGAAACCTACCTGATGTTCTCCAAAACCCACAATTTACCCTTTTCCAACACGATGACCAACGAGAACCCAACAAAACCCAACAGAGACCCCAAAAACACGTCAAAAACACCCCAACAAATATCGGCATCACGCCCAAAATTGGAAGAAAATACGCCAAAACCATAGATCCACCCCAAAACCACCCTAAACCTACCTGATGTTCTCCAAAACCAACAATCCACTCCTATTTAACATAATGACAAACAAGAACACAACAAAACCTAATGGAGACCACAAAACACGTCAAAAACACCCCAAAAAATATCGGCATCACCCCCAAAGCTGGAAGAAAATCCCCCAAAACCATAGATCCACCCCAAAACCACCCTAAACCTACCTGATGTTCTCCAAAACCCACAATTTACACTTTTCCAACACGATGACCAACGAGAACCCAACAAAACCAAACAGAGACCCCAAAACACGTCAAAAACAACACAAAAAAGAACAGGATCATGCCAAAAAATAGAAGAAAATCCCAAATACCATAGATCCACCCCGAAACCACCCTAAACCTTCCTGATGTTCTCCAAAACCCACAATTTACCCTTTTCCAACACGATGACCAACGAGTACCCAACAAAACCCAACAGAGACCCCAAAAAACGTCAAAAACACTCCAAACAAGAACGGCATCACCCCCAAAACTGGAAGAAAATCCGCCAAAACCATAGATCCACCCCAAAACCACCCTAAACCTACCTGATGTTCTCCAAAACACACAATCCACTCCTATTTAACATAATGACAAACAAGAACACAACAAAACCTAATGGAGACCCCAAAACACGTCAAAAACACCCCAACAAATATCGGCATCACCCCCAAAACTGGAAGAAAATCCGCCAAAACCATAGATCCACCCCAAAACCACCCTAAACCTACCTGATGTTCTCCAAAACCCACAATCCACAACTATTTAACATAATGACAAACAAGAACACAACAAAACCTAATGGAGACCCCAAAACACGTCAAGAACACCCCAAAAAATATCGGCATCACCCCCAAAACTGGAAGAAAATCCGCCAAAACCATAGATCCACCCCAAAACCACCCTAAACCTACCTGATGTTCTCCAAAACCCACAATCCACTCCTATTTAACATAATGACAAACAAGAACACAACAAAACCCAACAGAGACCCCAAAAAACGTCAAAAACACCCCAAACAAGAACGGCATCACCCCCAAAACTGGAAGAAAATACGCCAAAACCATAGATCCACCCCAAAACCACCCTAAACCTACCTGATGTTCTCCAAAACCAACAATCCACTCCTATTTAACATAATGACAAACAAGAACACAACAAAACCTAATGGAGACCACAAAACACGTCAAAAACACACCAAAAAATATCGGCATCACCCCCAAAGCTGGAAGAAAATACCCCAAAACCATAGATCCACCCCAAAACCACCCTAAACCTACCTGATGTTCTCCAAAACCCACAATTTACACTTTTCCAACACGATGACCAACGAGAACCCAACAAAACCAAACAGAGACCCCAAAACACGTCAAAAACAACACAAAAAAGAACAGGACCATGCCAAAAAATAGAAGAAAATCCCAAATACCATAGATCCACCCCGAAACCACCCTAAACCTTCCTGATGTTCTCCAAAACCCACAATTTACCCTTTTCCAACACGATGACCAACGAGTACCCAACAAAACCCAACAGAGACCCCAAAAAACGTCAAAAACACTCCAAACAAGAACGGCATCACCCCCAAAACTGGAAGAAAATCCGCCAAAACCATAGATCCACCCCAAAACCACCCTAAACCTACCTGATGTTCTCCAAAACCCACAATCCACTCCTATTTAACATAATGACAAACAAGAACACAACAAAACCTAATGGAGACCCCAAAACACGTCAAAAACACCCCAACAAATATCGGCATCACCCCCAAAACTGGAAGAAAATCCGCCAAAACCATAGATCCACCCCAAAACCACCCTAAACCTACCTGATGTTCTCCAAAACCCACAATCCACTCATATTTAACATAATGACAAACAAGAACACAACAAAACCTAATGGAGACCCCAAAACACGTCAAGAACACCCCAAAAAATATCGGCATCACCCCCAAAACTGGAAGAAAATCCGCCAAAACCATAGATCCACCCCAAAACCACCCTAAACCTACCTGATGTTCTCCAAAACCCACAATCCACTCCTATTTAACATAATGACAAACAAGAACACAACAAAACCCAACAGAGACCCCAAAAAACGTCAAAAACACCCCAAACAAGAACGGCATCACCCCCAAAACTGGAAGAAAATCCGCCAAAACCATAGATCCACCCCAAAACCACCCGAAACCTACCTGATGTTCTCCAAAACCCACAATCCACTCCTATTTAACATAATGACAAACAAGAACCCAACAAAACCTAATGGAGACCACAAAGCACGTCAAAAACACCCCAACAAATATCGGCATCACCCCCAAAACTGGAAGAAAATCCGCCAAAACCATAGATCCACCCCAAAACCACCCGAAACCTACCTGATGTTCTCCAAAACCCACAATCCACTCCTATTTAACATAATGACAAACAAGAACACAACAAAACCTAATGGAGACCCCAAAACACGTCAAAAACACCCCAAAAAATATCGGCATCACCCCCAAAACTGGAAGAAAATCCGCCAAAACCATAGATCCACCCCAAAACCACCCTAAACCTACCTGATGTTCTCCAAAACCCACAATTTACCATTTTCCAACACGATGACCAACGAGAACCCAACAAAACCCAACAGAGACCCCAAATAACGTCAAAAACACCCCAAACAAAAACGGCATCACCCCCAAAACTGGAAGAAAATACGCCAAAACCATAGATCCACCCCAAAACCACCCTAAACCTACCTGATGTTCTCCAAAACCCACAATCCACTCCTATTTAACATAATGACAAACAAGAACACAACAAAACCTAATGGAGACCCCAAAACACGTCAAAAACACCCCAACAAATATCGGCATCACCCCCAAAACTGGAAGAAAATCCGCCAAAACCATAGATCCACCCCAAAACCACCCTAAACCTACCTGATGTTCTCCAAAACCCACAATCCACTCATATTTAACATAATGACAAACAAGAACACAACAAAACCTAATGGAGACCCCAAAACACGTCAAGAACACCCCAAAAAATATCGGCATCACCCCCAAAACTGGAAGAAAATACGCCAAAACCATAGATCCACCCCAAAACCACCCGAAACCTACCTGATGTTCTCCAAAACCCACAATCCACTCCTATTTAACATAATGACAAACAAGAACACAACAAAACCCAACAGAGACCCCAAAAAACGTCAAAAACACCCCAAACAAGAACGGCATCACCCCCAAAACTGGAAGAAAATACGCCAAAACCATAGATCCACCCCAAAACCACCCGAAACCTACCTGATGTTCTCCAAAACCCACAATCCACTCCTATTTAACATAATGACAAACAAGAACCCAACAAAACCTAATGGAGACCACAAAGCACGTCAAAAACACCCCAACAAATATCGGCATCACCCCCAAAACTGGAAGAAAATACGCCAAAACCATAGATCCACCCCAAAACCACCCTAAACCTACCTGATGTTCTCCAAAACCCACAATCCACTCCTATTTAACATAATGACAAACAAGAACACAACAAAACCTAATGGAGACCCCAAAACACGTCAAAAACACCCCAAAAAATATCGGCATCACCCCCAAAACTGGAAGAAAATCCCCCAAAACCATAGATCCACCCCAAAACCACCCTAAACCTACCTGATGTTCTCCAAAACCCACAATTTACCATTTTCCAACACGATGACCAACGAGAACCCAACAAAACCCAACAGAGACCCCAAAACACGTCAAAAACACCCCAAACAAAAACGGCATCACCCCCAAAACTGGAAGAAAATCCGCCAAAACCATAGATCCACCCCAAAACCATCCGAAACCTACCTGATGTTCTCCAAAACCCACAATCCACTCCTATTTAACATAATGACAAACAAGAACCCAACAAAACCCAACAGAGACCCCAAAACACGTCAAAAACACCCCAACAAATATCGGCATCACCCCCAAAGCTGGAAGAAAATCCGCCAAAACCATAGATCCACCCCAAAACCACCCTAAACCTACCTGATGTTCTCCAAAACCCACAATTTACTCTTTTCCACCATAATGACCAACGAGAACACAACAAAACCCAACAGAGACCCCAAAAAACGTCAAAAACACCCCAAACAAGAACGGCATCACCTCCAAAACTGGAAGAAAATCCGCCAAAACCATAGATCCACCCCAAAACCACCCGAAACCTACCTGATGTTCTCCAAAACCCACATTTTACCCTTTTCCAACACGATGACAAACGAGAACCCAACAAAACCAAACAGAGACCCCAAAACACGTCAAAAACACCCCAAACAAGAACGGCATCACCCCCAAAATTGGAAGAAAACCCCAAATACCATAGATCCACCCCAAAACCACCCTAAACCTACCTGATGTTCTCCTAATCCCAAAGCACACTCCCAACCACCATAAAACGCATTAGGAACTCAACGAAACGCAACGGAAACCCCAAAACACTTCAAAATCACACGAAGAAAGGAGAGGATCACTCTCCAAAATAGAAGAAAACCCCAAATACCATGAATCCACGCGAAAAGTCCCCCTAAACCTACCTGAAGTTCTCCAAAACCCACAATTTACCCTTTTACAACACGATGACCATGGAAAACCAAATGAAACACAACGGAGACCCCAAAACACGTCAAAAACAACACAAAAAGTACAGGATCATCCCCCCCCCACAAAAAAAAAAAAACAAAAAAAAAAACTGAGTACCATATATCCACCCCAAAACCACCCTAAACCTACCTGATATTCTCCAAAACCCACAATTTACACTTTTCCACCATGATGACCAACGACAACCCAACAAAACCAAAGAGAGACCCCAAAAACCTTAAAAAACACCCCAAACAAAAATGGCATCACCCCCAAAACTGGAAGAAAATCCCCCAAAACCATAGATCCACCCCAAAACCACCCGAAACCTACCTGATGTTCTCCAAAACCCACAATTTACCCTTTTCCAACACGATGACCAACGAGAACCCAACAAAACCCAACAGAGACCCCAAAAACACGTCAAAAACACCCCAACAAATATCGGCATCACCCCCAAAACTGGAAGAAAATACGCCAAAACCATAGATCCACCCCAAAACCACCCGAAACCTACCTGATGTTCTCCAAAACCCACAATCCACTCCTATTTAACATAATGACAAACAAGAACACAACAAAACCTAATGGAGACCCCAAAACACGTCAAAAACACCCCAAAAAATATCGGCATCACCCCCAAAGCTGGAAGAAAATACCCCAAAACCATAGATCCACCCCAAAACCACCCTAAACCTACCTGATGTTCTCCAAAACCCACAATTTACACTTTTCCACCATGATGACCAACGAGAACCCAACAAAACCAAACAGAGACCCCAAAACACGTCAAAAACAACACAAAAAAGAACAGGATCATGCCAAAAAATAGAAGAAAATCCCAAATACCATAGATCCACCCCGAAACCACTCTAAACCTTCCTGATGTTCTCCAAAACCCACAATTTACCCTTTTCCAACACGATGACCAACGAGTACCCAACAAAACCCAACAGAGACCCCAAAAAACGTCAAAAACACTCCAAACAAGAACGGCATCACCCCCAAAACTGGAAAAAAATCCGCCAAAACCATAGATCCACCCCAAAACCACCCTAAACCTACCTGATGTTCTCCAAAACCCACAATCCACTCCTATTTAACATAATGACAAACAAGAACCCAACAAAACCCAACAGAGACCCCAAAAAACGTCAAAAACACCCCAAACAAGAACGGCATCACCCCCAAAACTGGAAGAAAATCCGCCAAAACCATAGATCCACCCCAAAACCACCCTAAACCTACCTGATCTTCTCCAAAACCCACAATCCACTCCTATTTAACATAATGACAAACAAGAACCCAACAAAACCTAATGGAGACCCCAAAACACGTCAAAAACACCCCAAAAAATATCGGCATCACCCCCAAAACTGGAAGAAAATACGCCAAAACCATAGATCCACCCCAAAACCACCCTAAACCTACCTGAAGTTCTCCAAAACCCACAATTTACCCTTTTCCAACACGATGACAAACGAGAACCCAACAAAACCAAACAGAGACCCCAAAACACGTCAAAAGCACCCCAAACAAGAACGGCATCACCCCCAAAATTGGAAGAAAACCCCAAATACCATAGATCCACCCCAAAACCACCCTAAACCTACCTGATGTTCTCCTAATCCCAAAGCACACTCCCAACCACCATAAAACGCATTAGGAACTCAACGAAACGCAACGCAAACCCCAAAACACTTCAAAATCACACGAAGAAAGGAGAGGATCACTCTCCAAAATAGAAGAAAACCCCAAATACCATGAATCCACGCGAAAAGTCCCCCTAAACCTACCTGAAGTTCTCCAAAACCCACAATTTACCCTTTTACAACACGATGACCATGGAAAACCAAATGAAACACAACAGAGACCCCAAAACACGTCAAAAACAACACAAAAAGTACAGGATCATCCCCCCCCCACAAAAAAAAAAAACAAAAAAAAAAAACTGAGTACCATATATCCACCCCAAAACCACCCTAAACCTACCTGATGTTCTCCAAAACCCACAATTTACACTTTTCCACCATGATGACCAACGACAACCCAACAAAACCAAACAGAGACCCCAAAAACCTTAAAAAACACCCCAAACAAAAATGGCATCACCCCCAAAACTGGAAGAAAATCCCCCAAAATCATAGCTCCACCCCAAAACCACCCGAAACCTACCTGATGTTCTCCAAAACCCACAATTTACCCTTTTCCAACACGATAACCCAACGAGAACCCAACAAAACCCAACAGAGACCCCAAAAACACGTCAAAACACCCCAACAAATATCGGCATCACCCCCAAAACTGGAAGAAAATACGCCAAAACCATAGATCCCACCCCAAAACCACCCGAAACCTACCTGATGTTCTCCAAAACCCACAATCCACTCCTATTTAACATAATGACAAACAAGAACACAACAAACCTAATGGAGACCCCAAAACACGTCAAAAACACACTAAAAAATATCGGCATCACCCCCAAAGCTGGAAGAAAATACGCCAAAACCATAGATCCACCCCAAAACCACCCTAAACCTACCTGATGTTCTCCAAAACCCACAATCCACTCCTATTTAACATAATGACAAACAAGAACACAACAAAACCTAATGGAGACCCCAAAACACGTCAAAAACACCCCAACAAATATCGGCATCACCCCCAAAACTGGAAGAAAATCCGCCAAAACCATAGATCCACCCCAAAACCACCCGAAACCTACCTGATGTTCTCCAAAACCCACAATCCACTCCTATTTAACATAATGACAAACAAGAACACAACAAAACCTAATGGAGACCCCAAAACACGTCAAAAACACCCCAACAAATATCGGCATCACCCCCAAAACTGGAAGAAAATCCGCCAAAACCATAGATCCACCCCAAAACCACCCTAAACCTACCTGATGTTCTCCAAAACCCACAATTTACCCTTTTCCACCATAATGACCAACGAGAACACAACAAAACCCAACAGAGACCCCAAAAAACGTCAAAAACACCCCAAACAAGAACGGCATCACCTCCAAAACTGGAAGAAAATCCCCCAAAACCATAGATCCACCCCAAAACCACCCGAAACCTACCTGATGTTCTCCAAAACCCACATTTTACCCTTTTCCAACACGATGACAAACGAGAACCCAACAAAACCAAACAGAGACCCCAAAACACGTCAAAACACCCCAAACAAGAACGGCATCACCCCCAAAATTGGAAGAAAACCCCAAATACCATAGATCCACCCCAAAAACCACCCTAAACCTACCTGATGTTCTCCTAATCCCAAAGCACACTCCCAACCACCATAAAACGCATTAGGAACTCAACGAAACGCACGGAAACCCCAAAACACTTCAAAATCACACGAAGAAAGGAGAGGATCACTCTCCAAAATAGAAGAAAACCCCAAATACCATGAATCCACGCGAAAAGTCCCCCTAAACCTACCTGAAGTTCTCCAAAACCCACAATTTACCCTTTTACAACACGATGACCATGGAAAACCAAATGAAACACAACGGAGACCCCAAAACACGTCAAAAACAACACAAAAAAGTACAGGATCATCCCCCCCCCACAAAAAAAAAAAAAAAAAAAAAAAAAAACTGAGTACCATATATCCACCCCAAAACCACCCTAAACCTACCTGATATTCTCCAAACCCACAATTACACTTTTCCACCATGATGACCAACGACAACCCAACAAAACCAAAGAGAGACCCCAAAAACCTTAAAAAACACCCCAAACAAAAATGGCATCACCCCCAAAACTGGAAGAAAATCCCCAAAAACCATAGATCCACCCCAAAACCACCCGAAACCTACCTGATGTTCTCCAAAACCCACAATTTACACTTTTCCAACACGATGACCAACGAGAACCCAACAAAACCAAACAGAGACCCAAAAACACGTCAAAAACACCCCAACAAATATCGGCATCACCCCCAAAACTGGAAGAAAATACGCCAAAACCATAGATCCACCCCAAAACCACCCGAAACCTACCTGATGTTCTCCAAAACCCACAATCCACTCCTATTTAACATAATGACAAACAGAACACAACAAAACCTAATGGAGACCCCAAAACACGTCAAAAACACCCCAAAAAAATATCGGCATCACCCCCAAAGCTGGAAGAAAATACCCCAAAACCATAGATCCACCCCAAAACCACCCTAAACCTACCTGATGTTCTCCAAAACACACAATTTACACTTTTCCACCATGATGACCAACGAGAACCCAACAAAACCAAACAGAGACCCCAAAACACGTCAAAAACAACACAAAAAAGAACAGGATCATGCCAAAAAATAGAAGAAAATCCCAAATACCATAGATCCACCCCAAAACCACCCTAAACCTTCCTGATGTTCTCCAAAACCCACAATTTACCCTTTTCCAACACGATGACCAACGAGTACCCAACAAAACCCAACAGAGACCCCAAAAACGTCAAAAACACTCCAAACAAGAACGGCATCACCCCCAAAACTGGAAAAAAATCCGCCAAAACCATAGATCCACCCCAAAACCACCCTAAACCTACCTGATGTTCTCCAAAACCCACAATCCACACCTATTTAACATAATGACAAACAAGAACACAACAAAACCTAATGGAGACCCCAAAACACGTCAAAAACACCCCAACAAATATCGGCATCACCCCCAAAACTCGAAGAAAATCCGCCAAAACCATAGATCCACCCCAAAACCACCCTAAACCCTACCTGATGTTCTCCAAAACCCACAATCCACTCATATTTAACATAATGACAAACAAGAACACAACAAAACCTAATGGAGACCCCAAAACACGTCAAGAACACCCCAAAAAATATCGGCATCACCCCCAAAACTGGAAGAAAATACGCCAAAACCATAGATCCACCCCAAAACCACCCGAAACCTACCTGATGTTCTCCAAAACCCACAATCCACTCCTATTTAACATAATGACAAACAAGAACCCAACAAAACCCAACAGAGACCCCAAAAAACGTCAAAAACACCCCAAACAAGAACGGCATCACCCCCAAAACTGGAAGAAAATCCGCCAAAACCATAGATCCACCCCAAAACCACCCGAAACCTACCTGATCTTCTCCAAAACCCACAATCCACTCCTATTTAACATAATGACAAACAAGAACACAACAAAACCTAATGGAGACAACAAAGCACGTCAAAAACACCCCAACAAATATCGGCATCACCCCCAAAACTGGAAGAAAATACGCCAAAACCATAGATCCACCCCAAAACCACCCGAAACCTACCTGATGTTCTCCAAAACCCCACAATCCACACCTATTTAACATAATGACAAACAAGAACCCAACAAAACCTAATGGAGACCCCAAAACACGTCAAAAACACCCAACAAATATCGGCATCACCCCCAAAACTGGAAGAAAATCCCCCAAAACCATAGATCCACCCCAAAACCACCCTAAACCTACCTGAAGTTCTCCAAAACCCACAATTTACCCTTTTCCAACACGATGACAAACGAGAACCCAACAAAACCAAACAGAGACCCCAAAACACGTCAAAAGCACCCCAAACAAGAACGGCATCACCCCCAAAATTGGAAGAAAAACCCCAAATACCATAGATCCACCCCAAAACCACCCTAAACCTACCTGATGTTCTCCTAATCCCAAAGCACACTCCCAACCACCATAAAACGCATTAGGAACTCAACGAAACGCAACGCAAACCCCAAAACACTTCAAAATCACACGAAGAAAGGAGAGGATCACTCTCCAAAATAGAAGAAAACCCCAATTACCATGAATCCACGCGAAAAGTCCCCCTAAACCTACCTGAAGTTCTCCAAAACCCACCAATTTACCCTTTTACAACACGATGACCATGGAAAACCAAATGAAACACAACAGAGACTCCAAAACACGTCAAAAACAACACAAAAAGTCCAGGATCATCCCCCCCCCCCAAAAATAAAAAAAAAAAAAAAAACTGAGTACCATATATCCACCCCAAAACCACCCTAAACCTACCTGATGTTCTCCAAAACCCACAATTTACACTTTTCCACCATGATGACCAACGACAACCCAACAAAACCAAACAGAGACCCCAAAAACCTTAAAAAACACCCCAAACAAAAATGGCATCACCCCCAAAACTGGAAGAAAATCCCCCAAAATCATAGATCCACCCCAAAACCACCCGAAACCTACCTGATGTTCTCCAAAACCCACAATTTACCCTTTTCCAACACGATGACCAACGAGAACCCAACAAAACCCAACAGAGACCCCAAAAACACGTCAAAAACACCCCAACAAATATCGGCATCACCCCCAAAACTGGAAGAAAATCCGCCAAAACCATAGATCCACCCCAAAACCACCCGAAACCTACCTGATGTTCTCCAAAACCCACAATCCACTCCTATTTAACATAATGACAAACAAGAACACAACAAAACCTAATGGAGACCCCAAAACACGTCAAAAACACCCCAAAAAATATCGCATCATCCCCAAAGCTGGAAGAAAATACGCCAAAACCATAGATCCACCCCAAAACCACCCCTAAACCTACCTGATGTTCTCCAAAACCCACAATTTACACTTTTCCACCATGATGACCAACGAGAACCCAACAAAACCAAACAGAGACCCCAAAACACGTCAAAAACAACACAAAAAAGAACAGGATCATGCCAAAAAATAGAAGAAAATCCCAAATACCATAGATTCCACCCCGAAACCACCCTAAACCTACCTGATGTTCTCCAAAACCCACAATTTACCCTTTTCCAACACGATGACCAACGAGTACCCAACAAAACCCAACAGAGACCCCAAAAAACGTCAAAAACACTCCAAACAAGAACGGCATCACCCCCAAAACTGGAAGAAAATCCGCCAAAACCATAGATCCACCCCAAAACCACCCTAAACCTACCTGATGTTCTCCAAAACCCACAATCCACTCCTATTTAACATAATGACAAACAAGAACACAACAAAAACCTAATGGAGACCCCAAAACACGTCAAAAACACCCCAACAAATATCGGCATCACCCCCAAAACTCGAAGAAAATCCGCCAAAACCATAGATCCACCCCAAAACCACCCTAAACCTACCTGATGTTCTCCAAAACCCACAATCCACTCATATTTAACATAATGACAAACAAGAACACAACAAAACCTAATGGAGACCCCAAAACACGTCAAGAACACCCCAAAAATATCGGCATCACCCCCAAAACTGGAAGAAAATACGCCAAAACCATAGATCCACCCCAAAACCACCCGAAACCTACCTGATGTTCTCCAAAACCCACAATCCACTCCTATTTAACATAATGACAAACAAGAACCCAACAAAACCCCAACAGAGACCCCAAAAAACGTCAAAAACACCCCAAACAAGAACGGCATCACCCCCAAAACTGGAAGAAAATCCGCCAAAACCATAGATCCACCCCAAAACCACCCTAAACCTACCTGATCTTCTCCAAAACCCACAATCCACTCCTATTTAACATAATGACAAACAAGAAACCCAACAAAACCTAATGGAGACACCAAAACACGTCAAAAACACCCCAACAAATATCGGCATCACCCCCAAAACTGGAAGAAAATCCGCCAAAACCATAGATCCACCCCAAAACCACCCGAAACCTACCTGATGTTCTCCAAAACCCACAATCCACACCTATTTAACATAATGACAAACAAGAACCCAACAAAACCTAATGGACACCACAAAGCACGTCAAAAAACACCCCAACAAATATCGGCATCACCCCCAAAACTGGAAGAAAATCCGCCAAAACCATAGATCCACCCCAAAACCACCCGAAACCTACCTGATGTTCTCCAAAACCCACAATCCACTCCTATTTAACATAATGACAAACAAGAACCCAACAAAACCTAATGGAGACCCCAAAACACGTCAAAAACACCCCAACAAATATCGGCATCACCCCCAAAACTGGAAGAAAATACGCCAAAACCATAGATCCACCCCAAAACCCACCCGAAACCTACCTGATGTTCTCCAAAACCACAATTTACCCTTTTCCAACACGATGACCAACGAGAACCCAACAAAACCCAACAGAGACCCCAGAAAACGTCAAAAAACACCCCAAACAAAAACGGCATCACCCCCAAAACTCGAAGAAAATCCGCCAAAACCATAGATCCACCCCAAAACCACCCTAAACCTACCTGATCTTCTCCAAAACCCACAATCCACTCCTATTTAACATAATGACAAACAAGAACACAACAAAACCTAATGGAGACCACAAAACACGTCAAAAACACCCCAACAAATATCGGCATCACCCCCAAAACTGGAAGAAAATACGCCAAAACCATAGATCCACCCCAAAACCACCCTAAACCTACCTGATCTTCTCGAAAACCCACAATCCACTCCTATTTAACATAATGACAAACAAGAACCCACAAAACCTAATGGAGACCCCAAAACACGTCAAAAACACCCCAACAAATATCGGCATCACCCCCAAAACTGGAAGAAAATCCGCCAAAACCATAGATCCACCCCAAAACCACCCTAAACCCTACCTGATGTTCTCCAAAACCCACAATATACCCTTTTCCACCATAATGACCAACGAGAACACAACAAAACCCAACAGAGACCCCAAAAACGTCAAAAACACCCCAACAAATATCGGCATCACCCCCAAAACTGGAAGAAAATACGCCAAAACAATAGATCCACCCTAAACCACCCTAAACCTACCTGATGTTCCTCCAAAACCCACAATTTACCCTTTTCCAACACGATGACCAACGAGAACCCAACAAAACCCAACAGAGACCCCAAATAACGTCAAAAACACCCCAAACAAAAACGGCATCACCCCCAAAACTGGAAGAAAATACGCCAAAACCAAAAGATCCACCCCAAAACCACCCTAAACCTACCTGATGTTCTCCAAAACCCACAATGTACCCTTTTCCACCATAATGACCAACGAGAACCCAACAAAACCCAACAGAGACCCCAAAAAACGTCAAAAACACTCCAAACAAGAACGGCATCACCCCCAAAACTGGAAGAAAATCCGCCAAAACCATAGATCCACCCCAAAACCACCCTAAACCTACCTGATGTTCTCCAAAACCCACAATTTACCCTTTTCCAACACGATGACAAACGAGAACCCAACAAAACCCAACCGAGACCCAAAACCACGTCAAAAAACACCCCAAACAAAGAACGGCATCACCCCCAAAATTGGA